>NW_020955350.1:1802927-1803923 GCF_003031625.1 Empidonax traillii
TCTGTCCCTTTTGTCTGTCTTCAATTATTCAACATCTTTATAAAATGTGGGGATATTAGCACAGCATGTTTTCTGGTGTCTGCCTCACTGACTCCAGGTACAAAGGGACAATTTCTTCTCTGTATGTATATGGTTGATGTGTCTAAGGATTCATTTGCTTTTCCATAACAGCCTTGAGCTGTTTGTTCAGAGTGACCCTCTAATCCTTTACACAATTGCCCCTTTCTTAGGTAAAAAGTCTTGTTTCAGATGCTAAGCATTACAGGGGATTTTGGTTTACTGCATTTTATAGTCTCTTAAACACTATGTAAAAGATGTCTGTGCTACATGAGGATGCTCCAAAAAACCTGCTCCTGGTCTGCACCTTTTTAGCCTCCGATGTTGGCAGAAATTGCTGACGCATCTAACATGTGATTTGAGGCACCGCTGTAGGAAAATGCCTGTATCACGGCCCATCTGGAGTCTGAGAGAGGGAGATGGGGGAGAACAGCTGCTCGGAAGTTTGCTGGGAGAGCTCACAGGCTCATTTGTACCCCTTGGGGACAAGGCACACAAAACCCAGACTCAGCTGGGAACTTTGCAGCCTGTTCTCCCACTAGCACAGGGTGCTGCAGTTAGAGTTTTTAAGAGGTAGGAAGCTGCAGTTACCCTGATAGGCCTCTTTTACAGATGTCTTTTTACCTGCTCTGTACTTATCACTGTTCTAATGGCCAGTCTCTTCGCGAACGAAGATCCAGGGAAGGTCTTTCCACCTTCCAGCCTGCGCATTGGATTTTTTAGGTGAGACACAGTGTGCGCGGATCTGAGCCCACCCTTTAATCCTGAGGTTCATCTGCCGGGGCCAAGCACGCTTGGACGGTGGCAGCGAGGTCCTCAGGACGTAGATGGATTGCCTTATGGGCTAACGAGCTCCAACTGCCCGGGGAGGGGCCCCGACCGGGAATCGAACCCGGGTCTCTGCAGTGACAGTGCAGTGTATTTTCCCCTGGACCACCG
>NW_020955350.1:1804119-1857741 GCF_003031625.1 Empidonax traillii
CCTTTAATCCTGAGGTTCATCTGCCGGGGCCAAGCACGCTTGGACGGTGGCAGCGAGGTCCTCAGGACGTAGATGGATTGCCTTATGGGCTAACGAGCTCCAACTGCCCGGGGAGGGGCCCCGACCGGGAATCGAACCCGGGTCTCTGCAGTGACAGTGCAGTGTATTTTCCCCTGGACCACCGGGGGCTCCCCTACTTATCACTGTAATTTTAAAAATAATATATTTTAAACCTAGTACCAAAATTAACACACCTGTATAAAAAAGCAGTCCACTTGTGTGTTGCACTGCGTCATTGCATGGCCTCTCTTACAGTCAACATCATTCCCCTCCATCTGTTGGCTGTTAGCATTTGGCCAAAGAGCTGTTATTCCTCTAACTAATCTCATCATTGCTGGCATCCTCTCGTAAACCCTTTTGTCTGGACAGTCATGTTTTCCTTGGCAATCTGCAAAGCGCACCAGATCATGGGTCTCTCAGCACTTGCATGCTGATGCCTTTCCCTTTCTGTTTGTCCTTGTGCCTTCACTGCTGGAGGAGGTATAAAAGGGCAGGACAGGTAGCAGGGAGAGAGCACAGGGCTTTTTTGGGCAGGCAGTGTCATTCTGGCCCTGCACACTTCCCAGTGGGGCTGAAGGAGGAGTCTGGCAGTGTCTCGGGGCTGGGGCTGGTAGAGCTGCTCCCAGGTGTGTGTGTAGGTATCCTTCAGCTACTGAACTGCAGAGCAGAGCTGCAAATACACTTGGGAGTTCCCTGCCCTGCAACTCCACCTCTCATGTGAGGTGTTCCAGTATTTTGCAGATCATAGGAGAAGGTGCCAAGATATGCCAAACCTGACCTGTGCTTCTCTGACTACGAAACCTGCAAGCTTTAGATTTCCTTGCTGAGATATAAAATTTCTCATGGTTGAAGCTTTATTTGGAGTGGAGACTACTCCCTGCAAAAGAGAGAGTCCTTTCAAGTCCGTGCACGCTAGTAAGTAATTCTGAGACAACTGAATTTGTTGGTTTCTTTAAAGAAACATAATTATTTTAAAATGACAAACTGGTCCCTTTGTTGATAAATGTTTTATATCTTTGCTGCTATGCCTGAATTGTTTATGTAAATAATTTATTAGCTTGCAAACAGACGTAGCACATTCAGGCAAACACTGCCCAGCAGGGCAGGCATGCAAAAAAAGGGAAACATGATTATGAGCGGTGCTGAGCACCAGGAGCAGGAGTGGGCATCAACTGGGACTGAGAAACACCATCTGCATCTCTTAGGCTTGGGCCCAACATAGCTCAGATGCCTGACACTGTGGTGAGGCATTAGGGGTACAGATGTGAGCAGTCAGGCATTCACCATCAGCAGGCTTGTGGTTTCCTTGGGACTCCTAGGAGTAAAATGAAAAGAGGCACTCAGAATTACAAAATGGTCTGGTTTGGGTAGTGTTTGGCACTTAACCTTTGCATACTGGTTTTCAAGTCTCACTTTGCATGCTTGAGAAGAGATCTCCTTCAAAACAAAGCTTTCGGTTTGCTTTGGTTGGTTATTCCTCTAACTTTGTTCTCAAAATGGGCCTCAATTTTTGAAAAGGTAATTTTGTGAAAATTGCATGTGGGGTTTTTGTGTGTCAGGGCAGGGTCAGGCAGGAGAAGAAGGCTAAGCACATGCATCAGTGGTTTCCAGATGAGAGTCCTTTGTAAATAGTGCAGACGTGTGTGCACGTAAGTATGCATGGATGCAAACGTGCTTCTGGGGTATTTTAGACAGTGATGATGTGTGCCCAGGTTGGGACCTAAAAGCCCCACGTGCCAGAGTGGGGAATCATAGAACCATAGGAAGATTTGGGTTAATTCTTAGAAGATCATCTAGTCCAATTCCCTGCTGTGGACAGAGATATCTTTCAATAGATCAGGTTGCTCAAAACTCCAACCAATATGACCTTGAACGCTTTCAATGACAAGGCATTCCCAGCTTCTCTGGTCAACCTGTTCCAGCATCTCAGGATCCTCAATGGAAAAAATTTCTTCCTTATGTACAATCTAAACTTACCCTCTTTCAATCTGAAACCATTACCCCTTCTCCTGTCAAAAGTGGATAACTCTCCAGCATTACAGAATGTAATATAGGCACTCTGACCTGGTGCAATGTCAGCTGAAGACCACTGGAGTTGCCTAAACAACCCTATGAAAGGTAAAAAATGCCTAACAAAAGTCATCTGCAATTCTGAATTTACACTTAATGGCGTGTGGCTTCCTCTGGCTCAGGAGGAGAGTCTGGCTCCAAAGGGGACATGGTGATGCAGAGATGAAGAGGAGCCACGCACTTGTTATTGATGCCTTTTTTACTGAGAAGAACAAATAATAGAAAACTTGGATTTTACTGTTGTCAGCAGAAGTGAGGAAGCACAGAGAAAGAACAGATCTGTGGAGTGACAGATTTCATTTTAGTTGACCCCTCAGTGAAGTACAGTTCTGAGTCTCAAACTGCACAGGGTGTGGCCTGATGTAGCTTTATGTTAACAAAACTGAGATTGGAAATAGGAGGCATCACCAAAAAAACATATATCAGTGCGTCTTTCCTTCTGTATCTTCTTTTCTCTCCCTTAGAAAATGAAAAGTATTTTAATACTAACTGTTGGCTGCAATAGGGAAAAGCAAATTTGGAGTTTCCTCCTCTTACACAGTTCACACTCCTACTCTGCTTTATTGCAGAAAGTAGTCCTCATTAAGTCTTGAAGATCAGCACCTGCTGTCAGTCAGTGGAAACCACCCTGGACTGTAAACAGTGCTGGGATTTCACCCTGAAGTTCAGTGCTACAAAATCAAAATACAAAGAACTGGGGTTGTTTCCCCCTCCCCACCTTGTGTCCTAATCCTATTTTTGGGGTAGCTTTGTCTCCTTTATAGAAAGGAGAGAGAAAATACTTGGAGATCCTCAGATGAAGGCAAATATAAAAACTAACAATCTTACCAGAATATTAAAGTATCTAGATGTGCTGTGGTGTTACTGCTCCTGGGCACTAGCTGCAGCTGACTTCGTATGAGTAAGTAAATGACTTCTCTATTTCACTCAAAGTTGTTCCATGGATTTGCTGAACTAATTTTTCCTCCAAGCATGGTCACATTTTGGGTCAGCATGCCTAGACAACATGGGGCTCTGCCAGCAGTTCCTGTGTAGAGTCCCTCTTTGTTTTTTTGGAAACAAATCCAGTCATTCATAGAAACTAACTCCTGCATAATTAGAGCCAGTATTGCACATCATCTTTGCTTTCCATTTTTAGATGATGTGTCTGGAGGACTATAACTTTTAAAGATGCCAACAAGCCACTTAGGAGCTCGATAGCCGTAATGGGAAAATCTGTGGAGCTGAATAGAAAATGATAAGCTTCATAAGGACTATTCTAAATCGTGTGGTAAAGAGCTCAGCCAGACATTCAAAGCAAGAATAGAAACGATAACCCCTTCTAATTTGATCTTCGGGGGGTTGTACTTTCTCTATTATTCTGCTGAAGCCCCAGTCCTACAGGAAGCTTAATGGAGAGGATGGTGTTGTTTACGCTGGAGTCCTCTGGACTCTGCAGGATCCAGTTATTGGACTGTGGCAAAAATGAGTGCAGAGCCCTGATTTTACTCATATTTTACCATCCAGGACTTGTAATCAACCTTTCCTCTTTCTGTGTTAGTTAAAACATTCAGTACCCGTAGATACTGAAGCATGATACTCTGGAAAACTGATCCTCTGCAGCATTTTTTAACCTCAAATTTTCAGTAAAGAGCTATTTAAAAATAATTAAGAAAGATTTGGAGGCCTTTTATTTTTTTTGACAGGCAGCAGGGAATCATCAGCTTCAGAGCCAACAGGTGTGTTGACAGGTGAGAGATCTCACAATAAGTCTTTTATTTCTCTACATGCTGAGGCTTTCAGGTATGTCCTGTAATCTCAAAATTAGAGTGGGTGGCAGATGAACTAAAATTTGTTTCTTTGTTCAGAAAATGCAGTATAGATTTTTCTTTGTTTGGGTCTTTAATCCAAATTGATGCTTTAATAACTGAAATTCTAGTAGTGGAGTTTTTTTATTATTTTTCTAAGTTAGAGAATGAATCGATAAGAAAATTGTCTTTACAGTGGGAAATTACCCCAAAGATGTTCACTGCTGGACTGTCACAGCATGTGAGTTTGGTTAATGGGATCAGATGGAGCTATTTAGGACTAGTGTTTGACACTGCTTCACTGCTAGAAGAAGGGTAAAGTCCAAACAAAGTCACTCTGTGAAGAACAGAATATAATAGCCCCAAATTATAGAATTACAGAATTATTTGGGTTGGAGGGGATCTTTAAAGACCATCTATCCAGCCCACCTGCAATGGACAAGGACATCTTCTGCTAGATCAGGTTGCTCAGAGCCCAGTCCAGCCTGACCTTGAACACTTCCAGGGTTGGGGCATCCACAGCGTCTCTGGACAAGCTGTTCTAGTGCCTCACCACCCTCAGAGTAGAAAAATTCTTCTTTATGTTCAATGAAAATCTATTCACTTTTAATTTAAAAGTATTACTCTTGTCCTATCACTATAAGAATGTGGTAAAAAATCTCTTTCCATCTTTCATATAAGCTGCCTTTATATATTGAAAGGCCACAATAAGGACTCCCCAGAGCCTTCTCCTCTCCAGGCTGAATCCCAGCTCTCTCAGCCTGTCTTCATAGGAGAGGTGCTCCAGCTGATTATTTCCGTGGCTGTCTCTGGACCTGCTACAAGAAGTCCATGTCTTTCTTGTGTTGGGGACCACAGAGCTGGACTCCAGATGCAGTGTCACCAGAGCAGAATAGAGGGGCAGAATCACCTCCCTTCAGCTGCTGGTCACACTTGTTTTGATGCAGCCCAGAATATTATTTCCTTGTTGAAACACCAAAGCGGACTGTCAAGAGTTAGATACTACTTTTAACTTACTCCCTCATTTTTCTATGCAGAATACTGAGGAACAAAGCTGAGTAGATAAACCCAAGTTCAGGCTGCATGGCAGTTTCCTCATCAGTGAAATGGAGGTGCTGCTTTGTTCTCCTGCCAGCAGGCTGAGGTTCTTTATATTAAAATATTCGAAAAGAAGTTTGTGATCTCCAGAAAATGGCAAGGTAGAGGCACCATAATGATGCAAAGTGCTGGTATAATTTATTTTTAGAAGAATCCTCTTAGAAAGAACCTTCCTGAGACACTGGATCATCTTGACAGGTTGGTCTTGTCTTTACCTTGTAAGGGTCTGGCACCTGGATGGCCAGTAAGTGTCAGGTAGGCACATTTCAGACAAAGAGGATTCATATATGTTTTTGTCACTTCAGAGGGCATGGCAGGGTAAGTGGGTCTGGGTGAAATCTTGCCATGTGGCCGTGTGGGTGTGTTCCTGTGCGTGCATTTGCGTGTGCGAGCATCAGCGTCTTCACTGCTTTCCCACCGACCCGGAGGGTACTGAATCCACCATACGTGGTGCTGCATTTACATTCCTCACAAGGTACAAACGAGCAGTGCATGTGCTTTCCTGCTGACTTTTCTTGTGCAGGCACGATGTGAGTTTTCTTTCTGCCAGCACAGCGAGGTGCTGCTGTGAAACGGGTGGTCTTAGAGGACTTCAAAGCCTAGGAGGCAGTGTTTGGTTTTAGAAGAAGCGCTGCACGGTGCCATTAGCAGGTTGCTGGTAACTGGAGTGTAACGCTGCCTAGAGAGGCACCTCAGCAAGGTTTGCCTCTGACACGCCTCTTAGGAACCCTGTCTGGCACACTTGATAAACAAGAGGTTATATTTAAACATCAAGTTATGCTGGTGAGACCACCTTTGCTACTGTGTCAGACTACTTGTTCTAGGTGGTGTAGCCACCACACTGAGAGCCAGTTGAATAGTATTTGGCAAGCCAAATGTTGTGCGTGCTTTGCATGCACCATATAGATTTGCAGGACGTTATGGGTAAATATTTAGACAAAAATCTTTAGAGCATTTTTATTTGTTAGAATGCACATTGACTTTAATGGCTTGTGTATCCAAATGTTTCTGTTCATAATATTGAAGTGAACTGGATCCAATGGTGATGCCACTGAAGACTTTAAAGATTTCAATTTTAATATTTACTGTTCATCTTAACTGTAAAATAAAGTTCCTTTAGCAGTCCATTAAAATGAAAAGTCTACTTCCCTGTTTTTCTTTGTTAATCCAACATTCCAAACTAAAGGATGATGCTGGCATGGAAAGTAGAAAACAGTTGCACTTTGCTCTTAATTGCTGCATGTTTGCAGAGTTTAATTTCCATGGCATTTAATTTCCTAGTAGAATTGTGCAGAATTTTCAGGTTGGGCTCATGCCCATACTCGGCTGTTACCTGTGTTCTGAAGTCACTGTTCTCACATGCTGCTGCTGCACTTAGGCTGTAGCGTCCCTTGGAGTCCTGCAGCCAGGGCAGCGTGGTGGCAGCGGCTGCGGTAATGAGCTAGGCTGAAAGAAATACTCCAATGGCTGCCTTTCAGCACTTGGCAAGAAAATCCTTTTTATGTTAGTTTCAAGGTCATCAGATATCATTATAGCCAAGTATTAAAAATTTCAAAGAAAGGAGGCAGTGTGTTTGATTTATAGAATAATTATCTAGCTTTCGCTCTAACTTGGCTTTGGCAATGGTTTTGCAAGTACTCGAAAATTAAATCCATTTTTTATGGCACTACAAGGTATTATCTCACAGCAAATGATAATTAAACACCTGTGAAATCAATTAGCCCTTTAAACAGGGAAAAAAAAGTTTTCCAATTATGTTTTTGCACCTCCAAACTTTCTAATTCCAGAACCAGCGCTTGCGGAGCGGGAGATGAACTGGCAGCCAGTAGCCAGTTAACCAGCATTAAGATCACCCCAAAGCCTTGCGCAGCCGTAAATCCAAAAGAAAGCAGTTCCCACTGACGGCACCCTTCCAAGTAGGATGCGTTAGCCTTCCGAGCTCAGTCTTGGGCAGCTATCTATCTGACACACAGCTGAGCTGTCAGCTCTTCTACAAAGGCAGTTACTCACTTGTTGTTTTCTGTGCCAAGTTTTACTTGACAGTTTATTTAAAACCCAACATACCTTAATGGAAACTAAGCAACGAGACACTCCATGTGACTGAGTGGGTTTCTTCTCAGGCTCTCCAGACAGTAGTTCAGAGCCATCTGCATGAAGCATTCACACATGGAAAAATGGCCAGTTGGTTAATGGCTGAAACCGAATATACTGGATGGAAAACTGGGAAACACTCCACCATTTACCCTCAGGTTATAGGTGTTCAATATCTGTCTTTGTTGTAGCGTTTGAACTGATGCAGAGACTTCTGGAAGATGCAGTGTGTGTTTGTGGGCTTGCAGATTCAAGGAGGAAGCCCTAGACATAGTTGGTTAAGTGCCATTGCAATTTTTTGGCTCGGGAAATAAAAAAACAGCTCTAGTCACATCTGACATCTACAACGGTATGTGCTTATAATCCCTGCCAAAGAGGAGGTCCAGCATCTTCCAAAAGATGGATTATGTGTGGCATTATGTGTGTCAAAATATGTACTGCTGAGTTAAACCCATTGCATTTGATTTGGGTTAAACCTGTTGTATTTGGCTTGGATTCTGTCTTTCCATCCGAATTTTGATAGCCATAATGTGCAGCTGGTTTTCAGTGAATGCTGCATCACCAGAGAGGAAGGAGGCAGGTTAGGATGCTGGGGCTAGGATTCCCAAGGTCTGTTTAGCTGCTGGAAAAGCCACCAGTCATCTATATCTCAAGTTTTCTATCTATGAAAAGGGAATGGTGATGGTATCCCATATCTGTGTTCAGAGGGTTAGATAAGAATAGATGGACCGTACGTGACAAGTGGCATAGAGCTGGATAAAGTATGATAATCATTGCATCTGGACATATCTGCTGGTCTAAACAGCCAAAGTCTCTTTAGACCTCTCTTCAATCAACGGTGATGACGATGTGGCTTTCCAAAAAAAATAGTTTATATTAAAATTGGTAGTGAAAATGTTTCCCAGGCTAGTTTATAATCTCTAAAGTGTAGAGACATAGGGAAATGCTTAAGCTGTAAGAAGGAATGTATGGCATGGCTGATTAGTCACTGCAGAGCCTCTGCAGCCTGCCCGGGCTGCTTGGGATAATGGAGAACCAGGAATCCCAAGCAGCCCTCTAATCCATGTGCTGATTGACAAGGTCGGCACATCAGAAGGGGGGGAAAAAAAAGAGGGGGGATGGGAAAAGACAGAAGCTATGCGTTGGATCAGGAAGTTAAAGTGGTAAGAGCATTTGGCTGAGCAGTGTTTCTTCTTCAGATAATTGCCCACACGGCATTGCAGTGTTTACACCTGTGTGATAGATGGGGCTGAACATGTTTTCTCAACTCTGGGTGGTAACAGGGAGGGGATAATTCAATTAAGTTGTGAATATATTAGAACTGATTACAAATAGAGCTATTCTTTTATGCTGCTTATAAAGGTATTAGCTGTGAACAAGATACACTTAATCATTACAAAAGGAAACCTGAAAGTTAATAAAACATGCTGCTGATACTTGCAGAGGGATGCCAGCTTTTGGTTAAATCTGTAGCTATTTTAGTTTTGATGACCCAACTGTCATTTTGAAGGCATATGCATTTTGGATTTTAACATGTTTGAATGCTGCAGCTGAGACCCAGGCCAAGCCGACCCTAAAATTGGCAGTAAAATGTTACCTCTGTGCAAGCGTGCAGAATGAAGGAATCAAGAATATATGAGCAATAAGCATGTGCCCCCACTCCCCACAGTCTTCTAACGTGGAAACCTGGAGCGTTCTGGAAATAAATACCCTGTGAGCAAAGCAGAGAGCTCCTCTCAAAACCCCACTCAAAGCTTTTCTACATGAAATGCTTGGGAAGATTAGCTGCCAGAAGGAAAGGAAAGTGCCCAAAGTACTGCAACATTGAAGCAGCACAAGAAAGAAAGAAGCGTCCAGCTGGCTACCTGTACTGTGCTCTGTGATGCTGGCCTTTTTTCTGATTCCTCATCCTGAAAAACCTCCATGACTTAGTAAAACCAGTGTCTGTATAGGCAGGTAATGCAGAGTTGTCCCCACACCACAGCAATGCAAGCTGGAAGACTGTAACAAATGTCCCTCCCATCTTCAGATGTTACCAGCTAATGGAAATAAGTAGTTCTGAAAACAGATCATTTTTCTCCCGATTGCCAGGGGAGAAGAGTAAGAGGAGGCTCTGCAAGAACCTCTTCTAAACACTTGACTATTTTCTCTATAGCTTAAGGCCCCTCCACCAGTTGCGAGTGGGGTTATAATACTTCATTGCCTCCCTGAGGTCTTGTTGAGGTTAGTGCAGATGATGGGGAAATCAAACCTCTTGCTGATGTGATACTGGTATTTGCAGTAGATGCCAGGTGAGTGCTTGATGTACAACATCAGTACTCTAGACGAGAGGGTGTTCCTGGAAGTCTGTGCCAGCTCTGATTTCTCTCCTGGAAAAGTGAAGGAGAAATTTCAAGTCCAGCAAAGATTTAACTCTGACATCTACCTTTAATCATAGAGATTATCTCACTTACTTCACTAAAAGTATTTGAAGTCAGAGTTAAGGGAAGTGCAGAGATGCTTCCAGGTGTATGCTCTTTGCTTTCCATGTGGAAAAAATTGCCAATCATACATAAACAATTTTCCCTCCCTGACAAAAACCTGGCCAAACTCAAACCTCCTGCTGTGTGTGTGGTTCCTACTGAGCCGAATGGGGAGGAGTCTGAAACTGAAAGTTGTCCTGACACCTTCTGTCTCCGCCATGGCTTGTGGGCTGGAGTTTCGTTTACCTGGTGACATTTTTGTGACCAAGGTCTCCTCCAAATGCTGTCTGGGAGTCTGAGAAAAATATGAAACAGTCTCTGCTGCAAGCTCTACTCTGAGATACTGTTTGGTACATGTAAATTATTTCCTCCAGAATAAACGCTTCAAATTACACTCTGTCAAGTGCTTGCAACTTGACAGAGATGGTTTTGTAGTTGAGGCTGGCTACGTGTGTTGTGTAAAAGGTATTTATATGTAAACATACTGGTCCATCTTCTGTCTTCCAGCTAAGGCAGGGCAACCCTGTTGCTTTGCACACTACTCATGAACTAGTAGGAGTAAAAGTATCACCTTGTGTTTATGGATTTCAAATAGATGCTTGATCCTGGAGTGGTCCCCTGTCACTGCGCTCAAAGATCCTGTTGAGTCACCTTAAGGCATTTTGATTGAAATTGCAGGGAAATTTGTTCAATAGAAGAATCTGGTGTGGTTCATTCACTGCAGCAGCTCTTGATGGATATTGCTTTAGTCTGGTTCAGCTCTTGATAGATACTGCTTTAGTCTGGTTCTGCTCCTTTTGTATTTGTGGGTTCTCCCTGAAGTGAGTAAATTTTTGCGAAATTTTGTGCCAATACATCAAGGTTAGGATGAGGCTTTCTGTGTTCATATGATGTAGATAAATTGCTTGATGACCATGAACTGTGCTATTACACAGCTCAGCAATAAATCACAGTTCAAGTTTTAAAAGGCACAAATGCTAACTGTTTTCTAGGTAGAAAATGGTCAACAAAATCCTTTTCCTTTTTTTCTTTTTGTGTATCTATCCTAATATCAGCAAGTTAGATATTAAAGAAAAGGTGCCCAGTATAGGATGTCTCTGGGATATGGAGGACTCATTGCAGTGGCCTTGCTCTCTGCTTTTCTGTGTTCTGGTTTTGCCATCAATGTTATGTGGATAGTGTTGCATTCTGGGATACTAACAGGATTTTACATTTTAGCAAACTAATGATGGGGTGTATTCTGACTGGTGTATTCTAGCCCTACGGGATATTCTATTTTTGGTATTTATTAACATTTTCTGTCATACAATATACAGCAAAAGCAATGAGCCTCAGACCTCTCAATATGTAAAAAAGCAATGCTTAAAAATGGGAATTTTTTTTTTTTTTTGTATTCCAGTTTTCTAATATTTTTGCCTGTGTGCTCTGTCAGTGCTGATGGTTGAGCTGGGACATGGCTGCCAATCTCTATCCCACAAAGAGAAAAAGAAATTGCCACTCAGATGGAATATGTATATATATGTATTTTAACCAAAGTTGAGATAGAATTTAAAAAATAAAAAGCAACTTTGAAGTCTGTTTTGTAGTTTTAATTAATGCAATGAGGGTTTTTATTTTACTCTCAGTGGAGATAATCTTAATCCATTCACAGTGACCTTTTCTTGTGCAAATTAGCTATACACGCTTGTTTAAGCAAATGGGCCTTTGCAAGATGTCTCTTCCTAAAGACAGAGCTTATAATTGAAAATTGGCTTACTCCCATCTGTCTGGCCTGTGTGAGAATACAAGTGTAGATCCCAACTTCTTTGTATATAAAGTATAATAATATATGTACGTATATACATACACATAGACACACGTAGAAAAAAACTGCTCTGCCTGCAGGCCATGGTAAAACTACAATATTAGTGTTAGAAAATTTCAGGGCTACGAGTTGCTGTCAAAATAACATCTATCTGCAGGGTCCAGGACCTTCTGGAGAACAGAGGGTGTTCAGTCTGGATCCTTTTGACTCAGACAAGGTCGATGCCATTCACAGTTTCCCGGGTTTGCCAGAAGTACAATTAGCTAATAACAGCCTGGAAACTGTTAGGATTTGATGTGTGTTTTTTGTGAATGGTTTTGCGGTGATTGACGGAATTGAAAAAAAAAAAAAAAAACAAAAGTGTCTATGAGCACTTTTCATTCAGAGAAGAAGGAATCATTGCAACTATGTGGTTAATTGCCAAAATTTGGCAGTTTATCCCTCTCACCACCCTTAACAATAACCACCAAGTGAGCCATTGTAAACCCCCATGCCTTTTTTAGTGCCTGCTTGATAAGGGAAGATTTCTTTGGCATATTTTGAATTTTTTTTTTTTTTGCTTTATACAAACCTCTTATGCAGCAATGAACCTTGCAGTTGTGCATGGCTTTGACTAAATCTGAATAGAAATCAGGGTCACAACAACGCTTTAGGTATTGAAACATTTAATGTTTGTTGTTAGAAGTCATGCAAGTCTGTTTATACAGAAATGGCTCATTATTGCAAAGGCAAAATTATTTCCTTCCTTATCAGTTTCATTACCAGTCTCCCCAGCTCTCTCCCATGGTGGTTGCTCCTGAGGATGAACTAAACAGAGCCAGGGTGATGGCTGATACATGCACAGGGATGGAGCTAGTTAACCTGGTGGTGAACAGTCTTGGTTGGGGATGATTTTATCCAGATGTTGTCTGTTTCAGCAGCTGTTTGCATTTTCATGCCCAGTTACTCTAGGACTCACCACTAATTGAATTTTCTCTTTTCTCCCCTGTTCTTGTTAGGTATGATTACCGTGAAATGCTGCACAATGCCACTTTCTGTCTGGTTCCCCGTGGCCGCAGGCTTGGCTCTTTCAGGTTTCTGGAAGCCTTGCAGGTAAGAGCTGCTGTTTAAAGCAATGGCTACGCTGGCTGCAATTCAGTGTGCAATAGCAAGGAGGTGGGGAGGAGGGAAATGTGTTTCATTTCCCTGGTGGACAGTAATCCACTTTGCGAAAGCCTCTATTCATACTTCTGGAGCAATTGGCAGCTTCTTCCCAGGAGGGTCTGATTGCTGAGCTCATCTGAAGGTTGAATTGCGTTACCTCCAGGAAAAGGGTTTCCCTGGATGTGGTGAGGCTGAGATGTTGGACCGGTTTTGAGCAGTATTTTATCAAGCTGTGAGACTTCCCGTGGGAGACACTGGCCTTTACAAGTAAGCCCCAGAGCAGCAAAAATAACTTTTTGTTTTCACTTATGCCAAAACAGACATGCTTATGCACTGCCAGTTTTGAGATGGTACTTGCTGAACATGCAGAAGGTGGCCTGGAGGTGGTAAAGCTCCAGATGGAAGGTGGATATAGGCTGTTCTCAGGGAGCACGCGTGAATCCTCTTCACCTTTTAAAAACATTTTGGTTAGTGGTCTCCCTTTTTCCTGTAGGCCAGCAGCAGAAGGCAATGCCAAAGGGTTCTGGAGTCACTGTGGCAGCGTGCCTGGCAGCACAGTGATAAGTCTGACACTGGCCTACTCCAGCTGCAACTAGTGTGACTTTTCTTTTCGGCAAGAATCAGCTCAGCCTGGGGTTCAGGATTTTCAGTCAACCATACAGAGCATGGTTGTATCTAGGACTGGCATCTGGATTGCCATAGGGGCTGAAGTGGAGAGAAGGAGATGCTGAAGCACTTCTTGGTTTTAGTGAGATGGCAAATCTCACTAAAGAAGACACCTTACAGGCTCCTCTGGGAGTTCTGCCACTTGAGAAGTATCCCACTATTGACAGTAAAGCTGTCATCACATCCCTTTTCTTCGTTAACCACAAAATATCCCAGATGTAGTTTCTAATAGTATTGTTTACTGCAGTGCAAAGCAGGATTCAGCTACCTCAGTGTAGGTATATGATATCGTTTTAGAAGCCCAGAAAGGTAAATTCCAGAAAACCTTCTGGATTTCTGCTGCTTCTCCAGAAAGTTTCCAGTAGATCCTGTATCATGTCTTCCAGCCTTTGATGGGTTTCTTGGGTACTGTGGATGCTCTGGACACTTAGGTTTAACCACTGAAGCCAGCACCTACTATCAGATTTGGGATCCAAATTTAGGACTTTGGTTACTTACCTCTTTTTCCTTCTCAGGAGAAGATTTATAGCCTACAAAGAGCTATAGTCCCTCTCCAGTCTCTGGAGGAAGAAGTGGGACTGGCTTATATGGGATGACATGTCACTTCAGATCTTTCAGAAGAGCACTGTTTATTTCTTCTCTCATCTGGTCCCCAGGTCATGCAGCTTCTGTTAGATACATCATCTCAGGAGGAGAATACAGGGACCACACCTCACTGTACAGAACTTGGAGGCTTCAGCTCAATGATAAAATGCATGCATCAAGGATTTTCCTAGCAGGCTACCAGCAGTATTCACCAATTATGATGGATTCCCAATTTCTGTCTGCATCCAGGGCATGCTGAAAGGCCTGATCCACATTAGTGGAATGTTTTAAACATGAAAACACATTGCTAAGTGTTTTCTGGTTGGCTTTTTTCATGCATTGATGTAATTTCCTTACAGAAAGTCACAGATCTTTACACATAAGCAGTGCTGTAATGCAGACTTGGCCAGTCTGAGATGCTGTGTGTGATACATGTTACCAAGGAAGGTACAGCAGTGTGAAGTGTTCCCCTTTATACCATCTTTTGGGAGGTGAGAGTAGGTCTGGACCCTCAGAGCTCTTAACCTTTACTTGATCCAAAAGAAACTGAACCAGAGCATAGGCTTGATACAAATCCTCTGGTACTAGTTTCCTTCATCACATCAGGAGGTTTTTGGTTTGGATCTTATGTTATGATTGAGCTGACCAGAACTTAGTAGTGATCATTTGTCTATGGAAATACTGACCTATTTACTAAATATTTACAAACTCTCTGTGCAGAGGAACTTACACAATTCTTAGAAGATTAAATAGATTGGACAAATCATGCTGGTATGAAATAGATATTAAATGTGTATGCTTTTTGTTTAAGACATAAAGCAATTCTTATTTTTGTAGACAGGTGATGACAGATGAGTTATGTTTGTGCAGTTGGCTCTGTTTGGAGAGTTGATATCATAAAGGATAGGGAATTCACTCCTCCTTTCTGGGAAAGGTGCTCTAGAATTAAATATAACCTGATATGTAGAGTTGCATAGCAACATAATATAAAAATTAGGGGAGTTGCTCCCTGCTGAATGGTTCACAAAGCAGCAAGGGGGCTCATCATTTTTTATTAAATTCTCCAGTGTTATATCTTCAGCATTTAACACTTCTGCCCTTGTCTGGCAGTGTAAGCACCACATTGCAAACTCCACTCTCCGTACAAAGCCCACCTTTCAGTGCATATGAATCATGGCTAGGCTTCACGAACGAAGATTTGAGAAGGGGCTCTCCCTACGCTTACTACAGGCGCACTGATGGCTAAAAAGGCCAATGTGAGATAGACAAGTCCGGTTGCAAATGAATAAGCACAAAATGAAAAACCATAATCCCTGGGGCTGCCCTCCTGTGGATTCTGGCTTCTGGTGTTCTTTGCCGTATTGCCTCTCCTGAACTTGTGCAGAAAACAGGGGCAATGGTGTTGGTAGAAACCTCAGGTAACCACCCTGCTCTGTGTCCCTACAGGCCGCCTGTGTCCCGGTCATGCTCAGCAATGGATGGGAGTTGCCGTTCTCGGAAGTGATTGATTGGAACCAAGCTGCCATCATAGGCGATGAGAGATTGTTATTACAGGTAAGGAAAAGACCACGGCCTTCAGCAGATCAGTTGATTATTGCTGTCACCATCTAAATGGACAGGGAAGATGAATCCAAAAGGTCAGGACTATAAAGGAATTTTTATCATGAAGGGATTGTCTGTGTCACAGCGGCTGTGAACTCATTTAATGTGACATCATTAATTTTTTGACCTGAAGGTCATCTCAGACACCAGGCCACACTCTTAAATGCTCTCTTAAACTTTGATTTTTGCAAAGAGCATGAAATGTCTTCCGGTATGGAGCACTTGGATGCCATAGAATGGATGGAAGAGCTGTCCTGGTCCGTGCTGTGATGGAAGATAAAACATTTGAGGGTGTGTTCTGCTCCAGTCCTTTAGAAATAGTTTATCCTCAGGTGTCCCAGAGCACTGGGATCCTCAGGAAAGCAGGTATTTTCTCAGGCAGGAATTATCATGTAACAGTTTAGTGGGAAGTGGCATCTGTCCCCGTTCTGATGTGTGGAACATTGCTTTCTGAAGCAGTGTTCATGTCACTTAGTGTTAATCTTGAGATCATAGAACAAAAGTGGGCTGAAAAGTTACACATTCCCTGCTCCTTTGAACATCTACTTTGGTTTTAAATTCACTAGGTTGTTTGTTTTTTTTTTCAGCTACCTTAGTGGGTTTTATAGTCTATATATATATTCTGTAAAGTCGAAGGAGAAGTTGATGTTAAGAGAAGTTCTTGAAAAACTGTTTTCCCCAAAGTAGCATTTGATAAAATTCCATTGCCCAGCATGAGGCTGAGTACCACAAGATCTGGAATAACCACTGAATAACCACTAAATAGCCACTAAGGGAGGTTTTATTTATCACGGAATTCAGTGTCATCCACAGAGAGAAGCCCTCAAAGGTACAGGTGCCATGGCACTCCCAAAACAAATTATCTTTGAAAATCTCATTTCATTCCTCTTAACTTGTCTAAAGAAGTAAATATTTTTGAAGAACTGGCCTTGCAAGCCTTGCAAAGGGTTGCCTCTTCTATGTAATGTGATACAACCTACAAATATAAAAGGGCCATTTGATTTTTGCCTCTGTGGACAGCACACTTTTCTGAGCAAAATTATGTCTCTCTTTAAATAATAATAATTTTCTGATCTTCGTGCTTTCCGGTAACATGCCATTTGTTCGCTTCACAGCTGCTTCCATATTGAACAGCTACTGCACCGTTATTAACAGTGTTTTTAAAGAGCTGGCAGAGGGCCTGAATGTCTGCTCTGGGAAATGTTTTTGTTATGTTACAGTTTTTCATTTCCTGTTTGAGAGCAACTCGGATGTTTTTATTTGCATATTCTCCTCATCACAGCGCTGGGAGAGCTTAATCCAGCCTTTCTGCATTTATTTGTGCGGGGTGGTTTTTCCTTCCCCCCTACTCATCGCTGAAATGACCTTTTATTAAGGTTCTAATAATTCGAGTGTAATCATGCCAGATTAGTATTAATACATCATTTTGCCCACCTGTCTTTCTGGACAAGTAGATTATTAACTAATAGGCAAATACATTTAAAATGGGAGCTCTGATTTTTCTTTCCAGCTGTTGTAACAGAGCCCACACCAAGGCCTTTTTTTAACCTTGACACTGTGTTTGCTGGCACTCACAAACATGGTGTGGTGTGTAAAATCATAATTTCTTGCAGTAACCTTCACAGTCTGAGCAGCCTTCCCTTTTAAAAGGTATAGTTGAAAATGAGTATTGATTTTGTTTGTTGCTTACACAGGTACACACACAGACACAAAGTTGCACATATTGCAATGAAATTTTAAGTTTATTGAAAAAATGCTGTATTGCCAGTGTGAAGTGACTTTAATCTTGTCTTTGCTGATGATAACGTTCCTGGGTGTGGTTAATATGCATCTGTGCAGCCAGTACGGGTAATGTTCATTATCCCTCTGCTTATTGTGGCACATCACAAATAGTGATGTGATCACTTAGAAAAACATGTTTCCAACTTCTATCTTCCATACTAGTTTTGCAGGGAATATTTTACCTAAAGACCTATATTTTACTTAAAGGGCCTATAGCAAAGGAATGTCAAGTAGCATCTTCAACAATATGACCTTTTTCTTGTGCTCCACCTTGCTGCATTGCTAAGTCTCTTATAAGCTCAAATTCTGTATTATATTAGCAGTGTCTGTAAGATGGTGGTCTAATAGTTGAAGGGCTGAGAGAGCAAAGACTGTCTCAACTAAAACTGCACCCAGTGGAGCCATGAACAAAATGTCCATACCTGGTTGCAAACTCTGCAGTAAAGAATTTGCTGATTCTTGTGAAAATTTTTTACATGTAAGTTCCAAAAATATCACATTTTCTTCAGGAAAAAGGTTTCATGTGAAATCATTTGATTCGAGAACATGTGAAAGCAAATAATGATCACGCCACATCTTAGAATATTTTAGGAATGAGCAAAATGTGGGAAAGAATAGGATGTGGTGGATTGCAGGCAAACTTCAGAATAAGCTGGGGTACACAAGAACCAACACACAGCCCAGGTATGTGCTTCTGCAGCATATACCAGGTAAAAGATTTATGAGAAATGAGTGTCTGAGAAAAAGATGGCCCAACTTAGTGGTTGAACTCGATGACCTTAGAGGTCTGTTCCAACCTAAACGAATCTATGATTCCATTTAGAAATCAAAAATAAATGTAGGTGCAAAAGCACAACTCTTCATTACTAGAAAAAATGAACACAAATCAGCAATATATCCTTTATGCCTTTTTGCTGCTGTGAGTAGACAACTGCAGTGAAATTTCCTTGGTAGTGTTGGTTTGTGTTGTCCAAGTGGTGTACTGGAGGCCTTGGTCACAGTCCTAAGTTAAAGCATGGCATGGATGTACATTAGTTTTACCCCAGTGTGGAAGAAGGACGTAGACATGAAGCCCTTCCCTTCTCATCTAGTGAGCAGTTAGACTTTTTTAATGGAAAACCAGTGCAGAAGGATAATTCAGGGTTTATTTGTAAGGCAATTTATACCTCAATTAATATGTGGATTTAATGGAAAGAGGGAAAAAATAAGCACTGTTTTCCCCTGTGAATAACACGTGTTGTGGAAGACATTATTCTTTCCACCTACGGTAATTAGTAAAATGCAGTTTGATCCATGGGCTCCCAAAAAGTGGAGTCTTGTTTAAGATGTTGCTATGTTTTCTTTAGGCCGCTTAGTGTTGCCATGCTATGGTAAAAGCAATTCCAGATCCCTTTAATACACTTTGAATGTGGGGATTATTGTTGAACTCTCAAGACCTGCAGGTACTAGGTTGTTAAAATACTAGTCCACAAAGAGCTTTGTGGGACTAAAAGCATGAGGAATGTATGGAGGAGATCCTTACTGTGACACAACACAATGCTGCGGGGGGGCAGCTTTTTACCATAAAACAACCAAAAACTAAAAGAAAGCAGATTAAAAAAAAAAAAAATCATATATTCAATGCCAGAGGTTATAAAGGGTTGTGTCTCATTCATTTTACATCAAGGCTTTAACTGTCGACACACATCTCTGTTGGACAGGAGTGCTGAAGCTGTGCAGCTCACTAATAGAGGAGAGGGCTTGTCAGCAGCATATTAATTTGATGAGATTGTGTTGTTTCTAAAGCTTCTGACTATATTGCACCTTGTGTTACAGATTCCTTCTACAATCAGGTCTATCCATCAGGATAAAATCCTAGCACTTAGACAGCAGACACAGTTCTTGTGGGAGGCTTATTTTTCTTCAGTTGAGAAGATTGTATTGACTACACTAGAGGTGAGTAAAAATTGTCTGGGACCTTGCTAAGCAGCAAGATTTCTGTACCTGTCCAGCTGCTCCTGTCCTCAGCTGGTGTCAGACCTTGGTTTTCATGACATGCAATTGGTCACTGGGAAAAAAGCTCAGCATCTTGATGAGTTTTCTCCCCTAAGGAAATACTTTCTTCATTATCAGAATCCACATTAGAAAACTGACACAGTAAAAAATGGGAGCTACCCAACACATGGAAAAATTGTCATGTGTGATCTTGACTTCGCAAGGCTTTATGGCTTATGAATCACTATCCTCGTCATTGGTAGTGAATGTATTTCTTAAGAAACCCTTCTGGAATTCATTTTGGAAAAAATATTACCGTGGAGCTCCTCCTTGACCATTCCTTAACATTTTGATCCCTTGTGATGGGGCTGTTGGTCTGGCTCTAGGAAAAGAGGGGGCTTATAAGTGCTGGATCTTATCTTCACACACAGGATAAGGGAAAAGCCTGATCATCCTTATAAATTATTAATAAACAATCATAATTAGACTGCTATTAGAAAGCAAGACAGATGATCTCAAATGTGGAGAGAATTTTTTCTAAATTCAGAGACAGAGGAAAGATGAAAGGCTCTTCAGAAGTAGGGCCCAGGCTGCAATTTCAAAAGCAGGTTTCCTTTCTAATTGTTTTCCAATTTTTCACATAAATTTCTGACACACTTCTACCAGTGGAAAAGGCTCACTTTGTAGGGGCAAATGCACTCATCTTATGATGATGATGCTAATGCTAATGCTTCTGCAGTAGCATCCATCTTTGTGCATAGTTGTAATGCACAGTTGTAAAGCTCCACATTTCCCACTGTGCCTGCTTTTCCTTGAAAACTGCAAATGAGTGCTTCTGTCTGCAGTACAGGTTGCCCATGGCTGATCTACCTCCAACTGCTGCAAGACAGTCTGGCACAGGTTTTTCTGTGGCAGTGAAGAAAACCAGCCAGGGAACATTTGCAGAGCCCCCGGCATAGCTGTCCTCACAATGCTCCCCTCAACCCTCAAAAGAGCATGTCTTCATCTGTGCTACCTGTTGGGAACAGCTCTGCATCCTCAAACTCTTCATAAGCCACTGATGAGGTGGTGATAATTATCACAGCCCACACCAGGATCAGACTCACAAAGCTGGAAGACCATGTGCCGTAGCTTGCAGTCTAATTAACCCTTACAGAAGTGCTCCCAGGCACCGTCAGGTGCCTCACACATCATTTGCCCCATCCCTGCATGCTCTCTGTTATTGTTAGGGATTGGTAAAAGGACGGGGGCACGTGGCTCTCCCCATTGCCCCTCCCCTGCCTGTGCTGGGGCTGGTCCCGAGGGGACGTAACTGCAGCCCCCACAGCCTTGGTGTGCACTGAATCGAGTTCCAGTGCTCACAGCTGTGTCTTTCGTGCTGCCTTGGAACCCACTGGCCCATGTGGCTGCAGGAGTCCAAGGGACAGCAAAACCCATAAAGCTGAAGCAGATGGGTAACCAGCAAGCTGGAGTTTCCACTCAGAGTGCAAAAACTAAAGTGAAGACAAAAAACTTCCTGAAAGATTTAGTGTAATGAAACCAATTAATGTATGCCTGATCTTGAAGTCATGTTCTGGGTTTTGATTGTTTTTTTAATTCAGGACTCTCAATTTTTTGAGACAGCAAAGAGGGACTCTGTTCTTATGAACAGATATTAATATCTCATTTCAACTTACCTGAGTAAAGTCCTGAGTTAACTTTCCCTAGGAAAGGAGTAAAAGAGTTGAGAGCAATTTTTGGTGTCTGAAACCTGCAAGCAGTATATCCTTTTCTTAAAATCTGATGTCTGGAAGTAAATTCCTAGCAGGATTTTTTTTTTCTGGTAGATGTGATCCATCTTCTCTCTGACACTTTTATGTCAGAATGCTGTGATGATTCTAGATATCATCAGAATAATCACTTGCCTGCTTGCTGCAGTGCCAGTGTATGTCCGAGGATATCAGCACAGAAAAAAATCTTCACCAACTCAGATGTCTACAAGAGCATCACAGCCCTTTATCCTGCACACCTCTGGAAACCTTAAGTCACATTTTAAGTTCTTTGATCTTCTGACAGCATTTGGTGGCCTAAGCCAAACAGCTCATAGTCCAAAATAAGAGGTTTGAATAATTTGGCCAGCAACCCCCTATTGTAGTCGCAGAGGAACTGCCCAGTGCCTTGGACATGGTGTGGGTTAGGAAATGATGCTCATGAGTGTCTGCTGCAGGCTGGTGAGTGGGAGTGCTGTGCTGCTCCAGGCACCATCCATGCTCCAGGATGGAGTGTGGTCTTCTCCAAAAGCAAACCCGAACCATCCCTGCATCCATGCACAGCGGGCTCAGTCCTCCGCTCAGGAAGAGGAGTGGAAAGAGACAGCACAAAGCAGAGACAAGAAGTATTGGATGCTTGACTGGGGCACTTTGAAAAGCAGCAATGATTAAGGCAATATGTGAACTTTTTGAAGTGTGAGGATGAGGGAGACAAAAATATTGGACTAATAATGCATTCCAAAAAGAAAAGAGAGATCTTGCCAGAGATCCTAATGCTTTTCTTCTCTTATTAAACTTCTTGTCATGCCTCATCATTGGAGACACCACGTAGTTGCTGTCTCCTCTGCAAGATGTGCAACTTTGTACACTCTATGTTTTAATTCCTTGGTCCTCCAGGTTATCGTTTTTACCTTTTTCTCTTTCTGCTAAGTTGTCTTTTGTCCCCTCTATCCCGACAGACAGATTTCTTGTGTAGATGAGGGGAATGATAAATTAGTGATCTGTTTGTTAACTGTGATGAACCACCAAGGCCAGGTCCCGAGCCTGGAGCAGGACCACGTTGGTGAGGTTTGTGTGCCTCCCATGTACTGCAGGCTGTGTGTGCTCCGTGGCACCGGGGCCCTGCTCCACACTGGAGCTGCGCTGGCTTCGGGCACACCGAGGCAGCTTTGAACAGGAGCCATGTGTTTCCCCTGCAGCCTTGTTGGCTACCAGCTCAGTGGAAAACTCCACCGTCTGTGAAAACCTCCTGACCATGTAAATTCACAGACTTCTCCTTATCTGACTGTGCCCCAGTTCTGAGAAAGCAGGAGGGAAGAGCTATAGTATTTAGGCTTTGTGGTAAACACTGAAAAATATGTACTTTCTAGGTTCTGTCTTTGTTTAATGGCATAACTTGCAGATGGGCAAACAGCAGTCATTGTTTGTGGTTTTTCCTCTCCCCACCACCATATGGGAGACCTGACAACTGATATACCTAACTTACCAAACAGAAATATTCAGATACATTCTTGTCAGTGATAAAACTACAGTCCTAAGTCTGTTATTGAAAAAAAAAATAAAAAAGTTAAATTAACTTACTCATGTGAGTGAATTACTGCATATTAGCTATGGTAATTGGCTGCAGGCAAAATTCAGACAAGCATGCACTCAACATCTGCCCCAGTTTAGCAGTACATGTATTGCCACCAGCAGTGGATTGTCTAGCACAATGTAACTGGTGTTTTAATCTTTTCTTGTCATGGCAATCAAAAATTCCAGGAAAACCACTGCTTGTGGCAACACTTATTCATGTTCTATATTGACCAAATGTCCCTGAACTCAACAGCTTACAGAGTTTTGAGCTTTGGTTAGACTCCAGCAACTGCTTTTGTACTGTTTGTGGTGAGTCTTTTTGCTTGCTTTTGGTTTTCCTACACTTCACTCCAGCTTCAGAGACATGAAGTTACACCTAGACAGGCCTATGTTAAGGCCAGACGTGTTAGGTCAGGAGACCAGCATGTTCTTGGCACTTGAGCCCTGTGTACTGCATAAACTGCCAGTTAAGTGAAACCTTCAGACATCACAGAAGATGAGCTGCAGAAGAAGGCAAGGCATTCCTTAGCCAACCTGGTAGAAAATTCATTCTTCACTGCCCCCTGACACTTTGCAGTGTCCCATGTCCAGACCTGACAGCTTGTTATGCTCTGAGGGAAGGCAAATCTGTGAGAACATGTGGCTCAAGAGCATACTGCACTTTGGAGGCTGAACTTGTCCTGTTATAGCTTTCCACCACTGAACCATGTAATGTCTTTGCAGAAAGTTTAGGAAAGTTCCCATCAGTGTAAGAACCACTCTGGTTTTTGCAATCAGGCATCTGATGTGAGGCAACTGTAGTTAGTTTCATAAATACATAATAATTGTATGAATTGTATGGCCTTGTACTTTTTTCTTTTTTTTTTTTGGCTTGTGGTATTCTAGATGATGAAGTAGATAATCTAGCAATCTGTTCTGACCTTAAAAGCCTAGGAATCTATGTTTGTGACCCTCTACAGAGACAGACAGTAGTTGCCAAAAGATCTTTTTCTGCTTCATCCAACAGGGAACTATTGCAGAACTGAGACGTGGAATCAGTGATGTATCTGAATGCTAATATCCCTTTATAATTAAGCAAAAACTAATAATTAGTGAAGCCTGATTTGCCGTAAGTCTTTGTGGGTTTGAATGCTCTCATTATCTCCAAATAATACCTAGCTTTGTAATGCCATCTTCAAATAATTATCATCGGTGAGTTCTGGGTAGTAAAACTGACAATGAACTAATCAGGCTTACAACTGCTAAGATACTCTAATAGACAAAATATTTGACTTGAAATATAAAATGCTATAAATTGCGTGGCCCCCATGTCCAGGGAGACTAATGAGGTGTTCTGAAACCTATGGCACATGGCCTGAGCTTCTGAAGTGGTGTCAGAGTGTTCAGGTTCTGAGTCCTTTTGAGAGAGATCAAGGAGGAATGTCTAGTAATTTGTGTGCCTCAGCTTTTTGCAAAATGGGTGATGATTCCAGTCAGCTGTAGTCTCTGAAGCTTCTACCAATGACTATGATAGTCTGTCTAAAAATGATTACTTCTCTTGTTTTCCAGATTATTCAGGACAGAATATTTAAGCACATATCACGTAACAGCTTAATATGGAACAAACATCCTGGAGGGTTATTTGTACTGCCACAGTATTCTTCATATCTGGGAGATTTTCCTTACTACTATGCTAATCTCGGTGAGTGAATCCTTGCTATAATGTAGTAGCATTTGGAATTTCTAGTGGAAATTTGAAATTTGGTGTTTGAGTAGCATGTGCCAAGTGACTTGCCATTTGTTTCTAGTTAATGGTGCCTTTCGTTTATCCTGTCTCAGTCTTTCTTCCCTGCCCACTGTAGACTGGAATGTCTCTGACTCATCAATATGCATCATATGTCTCTCCCTTGCAAAGATTTTTTTAAAAAAATCTATGTCCCTTCATACTTTTCTGTTGCTGGTAATGAGTGTCTGCGCTGTTGATGCATTCATGGCCTGAGGGGACATAAGAGGAGTAGCTTTTTCCTTTCCTTGTTTATTCGTGCTTGGCAAATTGGAAAAGTGGTAATTTACCCATGACACTTGTTATTGGAGTGCACAGTTGGTATGGATTTATTCTCCATACTATGTGTCTTCATATGGATCCCACTAGAAGGAATGAATAGGGCTTAGGTTCATGGCTTTGTCCTGAAGCAGAGCTTGAACAGTGACTTTTGCAGGCGAATGTGCCTACAGGCTGAAGTGATCCTGCTTACCAGGCTGCTGCTACTTTTGGCTCAGCCTGTGCCTCCCACTTCTGTAGATCTGTACTGCTCACCTACTAAAAATTCACAGTTACTGTGTTAAAAAGGGGAGAAGAAGGTTTTTGTGGTAATTTTGATGAAAAATGACTGTGACCCCACACAGATGAATTTAGATGAGGTTGAGAGCAGTAATGAAGGGTAGACACCAGTAGGATCTGTTATTTCAGACAGAAAAGGAAATCATAACGAGACTAAAATATCAGAATGGATGGCAAGGATGCAAGCAGAATTATCAGCTCAGGAGGTAATTGAAGATGCATGTGGATGTGAATCAACCTAGAAAGATCAAAAATCTGATAGAGACTGTAATGGAACTGAGGAAACTGAACAAGCTTCTGGAAGTTGTGGAGATAGTCTGTAGAGAACATTGAGCATCCAGAGCCAGGCAGCAAAACAGAGCCTGCCTGTGTCAAGAAGGACATTTGACAGAACAAACTAGATGTCAATATTATTTGTGGGACAAACTGGATGGAAGAAAGAGATTGCAGGACATCTTTGGAAGTAGTGAGTAAGAAAAGGCAGTAATTCTCTTGGAGTCAGGTATTTCAGAGGGTGTGGGAATTAACGGGAAGTGTGATCTCCTCATCTGGTATCCTAGTATCTGAGATGAAGGGACATGGCCTAAAAAACGTGGCAAGGTTTACATTAAGTGCAGATTGTTTTTTCCATCTCTGGAGCCCTTTGATATGTACTACCTGGGTTGGTTTTGTCTTTACTGAACACATACGTGTCTCTTCACTTCAGGTCTGAAGCCTCTTTCCACATTCACTGCCGTTATCCACGCAGTAACTCCCCTGGTTTCCCAATCTCAGCCCGTGTTGAAACTCCTGGTTGCTGTAGCCAAGTCCCAGTACTGTGCACAGGTAAGCAGCGCTGTTTGGCTGTCAGTCACAACAGAGAAAAACCGCCCTGCCAGGAATGAAGAGCCTGGTGACTCAACCCTGTTTCAACCCCCCGTTTCAATTCTGATGTTTCTTTCCTCCAAGATTTCTACTGTCTGTGACCTACATGCATGGGAAACAAAAATTCTGAGTATAATGGGAGTGGAATAGAGATAGTAATTAAACCTCTTTGTTACATGAGACAGGTAAAATAATGACTGCACTTTAAAGATCAACATTGTGTGTGCTGCAAACTGCAAATGGCTGTCTGTGCCTCAAGAGCTGCTGTGTGATCTTCCTCCCGCTGTGGCTCTTAGTCTTATCAGTGCCAAGATTTTGGCTTCTCTAAAAGAAACCCTGGGGAGTTCAGTAGGAGCACCCTCTTGCAGTGGAGTTTCACAAGTGGTTTTGCCTCTAATGAGAGCCAAAGTAAATCAGTGACATCTGTACGACCTGGCCAAGGCAGAGGCTTCCCAAGTTCCTGTCCAGTCTATATTTGTCTGAGAGGATGTATACTGTAAGTAGTAAGGTTGGGTGAAATTACTGTAGGAAGTGTTACTTTTATACATATTTGTATCATTGCTTTTGAAACTCCTAATTTGAATTTAACATGTCTATCTGGAGATCTGAGGCAGTGTTTGGACTGCATTGCCACCAAGGTCTCTGATCATGAGCCAATACTCTCTTTCAGATTATTGTTTTATGGAATTGTGATAAACCTCTCCCAGCCAAACACCGCTGGCCTGCCACTTCTGTGCCTGTCATAGTCATTGAAGGAGAGAGCAAGGTAGGTGGAGGGAAGCATAGTAAAATGCTGCCCATATTCTTCAGTGAGACAAAAATTTATTCTTCTGGCTGCTTTGGTGAAAACTTTGTAGTTCCCAACTGTGTGACAGCTCCTTTCTATTCCTTAGCCTTTTGTACCAGCTTGGTCACAGATTTGTGTTTCATGCATGGACCCTATGCTCACAGAAGTCATCAGCAGGGGAATTAATGCCTTGAATCTGAGATTCACAGGTGGAACTCAGTTTTGAAATGTGGTCCCAAGAGTAGGTAGTGCTGACCCCATCTGTGGAGATTTCTGCCTCTCTGCAAGTGCATGAAGGTAGTGATGCACCTTTAGCATTGAGACTGAACAGTCAGATGCAAGACTTAGGGGTCAGCTGTGAACTCAAAAGCAGAGGAAAAGATGAGAACTAGCCTTTGAAAAGTGCCCTTTCTTATGGTCTTGTGGGGTACTGCTGCCAGTGTTGGGATCCTACCATCAAAAAAAGAGGAAGGGACAAGTGACATTGAACACTTGTATGGGAGCAAAATCACCACATCATCGCTTGCTATGCAACGCAAGTTTGTTTGTACTTTTACAAAGTCAAAACAGACATCATCAGATGGGAAAAGAATGGGTTTTTTAACACCGACGTGGATGATTCCTTTATAATGAGAGAAGCAAAACTTGCCTCTGGACTCTGAAACAGATTTGGGCTGGTCCTCTCTGTCAGCTGGCTCTTGAGCTCTGCATTGGCAAAGGAAAATTTTAGTTGCTTTGGCTGTACAATCCTATTTTGAATTTATAATCCTCTCTTTGGTCTTTTCACCCTGTCACTTTAACAAGAGGAGAGAGGGAGCCCTGCAAGGTTGGCAGCTAAAGGCTCTCACCTTAGCTAGCTCTGTAAACAGTATCAGGAGAGTTGCTGCAGGGCCAAGAAAGGCTACAGTGATTTCTGAACCTTTTGATTGTTCTGGTTTTTTTTAATTTTCTTTTTGTAAAACTTGCAGAGGTGAGATGGAGGAGAAAATCTCTGACTGGTTCTCCAGTATTTGTAGAAATTGGCCCCAGGCACTGTTTAGATTACAAATTAGTCTCCTGAGTACACAAAGGTGTGTTTATACTGGACAGTCTCTTCCCTCTAATATCCCAACGCATGCCAAATGGCTTTGTGCGTGGAAAGCTGTTTGTTTGGACAAAGTTTGCAGAGCCAGAGCAGTGCAGTTCAAAGGTTTCATAAAGGAACTGCTTTTTGCCTCCAGACTTAACTGAAACATACTGGCAGGCACATTACTCCGTGCAGGTGATCACAGAGGTCTGCCTTTACCTAACCTTAACTCTTCCCCATGAAATCAAGAAATATTATCTCACCCATTTTACAAAAGGTAGCTTTAGCTATGAAACAAATACATGGCTTAGTCCTGACTGTTGCACTATTTGACAATTTCACATGGTCTGTAAAAGATGAGAGGTGAGAATGCAGGTCTCCTGCCGGCTGTTTGCTCCGCTCTACCTTAGCATAAGCAAAGCAAAACCATCATCCTCAGCCAGATCACTTCATGTGCCAGCCACTACCTCCCCAGAACACCACTGTAGCAATGGAGAGAGACTCTCCAGACAGACACTGAGAACATCCTGATTATGAAGACAGAGCTTTCTCTGAGTCAAGGCATAGATTCCGAAGACTTGCTCCCAAACGTATTGCAGGGGATGCAGAACTGACAATGTCCATTATGAGAGATGTGTAAAACTCCTCCATGTCCCTGTTTCCATACAGTGGTTTCTTCTTACTGGGCTTGACTTTTGTAGTGGTTTTTTTGGCATAATGAATTTGAAAAGAAGTCTAGTAACTGGCCAGACTATTTTTTCTAGCAAATGAGGGAAACAAATTGTGTTGTGTCCTTTTTACATCAGCTTTCCAAAGGTGCTAATTAGTTTGTAAAAGAAACCATATAGATTTTCATTTCTTGATGTTATCTTTTTGATCCAGCTTTCCCATCTATTTCCTGTTACTTTGAGGACTGTGCTGCTGTATCTTTCAAAAGGTTATTCTGCATATACGTTTTATATATATAGAATGGTTTGGGTTGGAAGGGACACCTCCCACACTTGACCAGGTTGCTCAGAGCTCATCCAGCCTGACCTTGAACACCTCCAGGATGGGGCCTATACAGCTTCATGCCTCGCTTCATACCCTCACAGTAAAGAAGTTTTCCTAATATCTAATCTAAACTTACTGTCTGTCTGTTTGAAGCCATTCCCCCTTGTCCTGTCACTTCATCTTTCGTGTGGGCTCCATTCAGGTACTGGAAGGTCACTTAGAATGTGACTTTTTAAAAAGCTACAATATCTATATAATTCTTGATGCAATTAAAACTCAATTGATACATATGTTCTATAGCATATTCTCCTTTTTTGACAGGGAATGTTGCACCATCCTGGTGCCATAACATCCTTCACACACAGTCTGGGCTGCTTGGTTTCCCAGCTGTGTAGCCTTATGAATGCTGCAAAGTCCTTCTCAGTGTTCACTATCTTTGATCCTCACACTCCATAGGAGAACAGAGGGACAGTCTTAGCTACCAGGGAAAATGTCCTCTCCAAAGAAGCTGTAGGTACATCTCATTCTCAGTACGGACCATTGCGGTTTGTCACAAAAGGAAAGCACCCTGCTCCAAAGAGGGTCTTTTCAGAAATTACTCCTCAGATAGAAGGTGTAGGCTGACTGCTGGGGTGACAAAAATGACAGTCTTTCACTCTTGAGCTGAAGGGTCCTTTCAATCAGACAGAAATATGCCATGAACCTCAAACAAGAGGAAATAAGAATGAGGAACAAAATGGAGTATTTACCTTGGAACAGAATACTTCAAGTGATTTTTGTTTCCTCCCCTTCCTGCCTTGGATACCCACAGGTTATGAGCAGTCGCTTCCTGCCCTACGACAACATAGTGACTGATGCAGTGCTAAGCCTGGATGAGGACACCGTGCTTTCAACCACTGAGGTAAGGGGCTCTGTCATGCTGGGAGCCTGCTTGGCTCCTGGGCTCACCCTGAGCACAGCAGATATGCTCTTCTCCGGGCTTTGCCAGTGAGCAAACGTTATAAGATTTCCTGCCACACTCCTCAAATTTAACATGTTGCACTTGTTTCAGCAATGCTGCCACTGCCTGCCATCAGAGGAGCTTTTCACCCTGGTTAATTGGCTCATCATTAGCATATGGTTCTTCCGCTCTTTATTATTTTAGTAACATAGCTGCAGGCGGGTGTAGGCAGCCAAGAGCAGTCGGCTTTAATATTCTGTTCTCACTTTTCTGATTGGGGTAGCTTCCCCCCCTCCCTTCATTATCAGTAGGGTGTAGGTGGAGAAGGAAGGGTTGTCAGCAGCAGGGGACTGCTATCGCTCTGAAAGACAGCAGTGCCACCCTAATGCAGGATTTCATTGAGGAATGTTCCTTCACCATTGTGTCGGCCCATAAAATTGGAGATCTTCGCTAGTTTAGGCGCTCGAGTGTTTGTGCCAAGAGCAAGATAGCACTAAGAAAAGAAAAATACTGTAGAAAACCAATTTTTACAACTGGGATGAGTATTGATTTCTAGAACCTCTTCCTGAGAACCACAAGGGAAACTGATGACAGTTTACATAGAGTGCAATGTTTGGGAAATACATTATTAATGATGGCCGGGGAATAGCTTGAAAAACTCGATTTTCTTTTGTTTTCCCTTTTTTTCCCCCATGTTCATAACTGTTCCCCTCTCCCCACTTCACCTTTATAAAAACACATTTTTGTCAGTGGTGGAGATGCTACCACTACTTATATATCAGTGAAGAAATGTGTAACATTAATCTTCAGTCACTGCTATATACCCCAAGATGTTACTGAATTTTTTCTAAATAGATGAGATTGCAACTGCTCTTCTTTCCTGTACGGACGTTGTGCTGTGGTTAGACTGCTCCAGAAAGAGCCACGGTAGCCTTCTTTTGCTTCTCAAATGGAAGAAATAGTTGACATTGAACCTATTTCATACCAAGGTTATACCTTGATAGTTTCTGCTAGATAAGGAAGAATATGGCTGCTGTCAAAGCACTTGTGTGCAAAGCCCTGCACAGCCCAATAAAAAAACCATTTATCCTAGGGCTGGAGTTCCTAAGCAGGATTTTGCTCAGGATGAAGGGTCCCATCTCAGCTGCCTTGGGGACTTCATTTTACTGAGGGGGTATTTACAGCAATCCAACCTGTGAATTCCATGAGGATTTGGACCTTTGTTTTGTTTTAACTGATATTTATTTGTCATCCAAACTTTGGCGTCATTTAAGCTTCTGGAACACATGAAGTAAATAAATAGTGTTCCTCATTCGTCTTGGCTGTGTTTTACCCTAAACATCCTGAAATGCAAATATTTGTTGTTGTGTGAGACAACATATATGTTTCTCTGTGGCTTCTTCCCTCCTGTGAGCAACTTGCAGTTGATCCTGTGTGTTTGCGCAGTGGCTATTTGCTCTATGAGCCCCATGGCCCTTGTGTTGTAGGCAGAACCAGCTGGCACCTCTTGCCAGCACCCACCTTGCAGCTTTGGTGTGTCTCTGCCAGGGTGCCAGGGTCAACAGCTCTCCTTGGTGGCTCTCCATGAAGAGCTGGTGGGCCTCCAATGCTTCAGTTCCCCCACTGTACCACTTATGCAAATGGGGTGTGACATTTCCCTTGAAATTAGCTGCTCATGGGTGGTTGTTGTGGCAAAGCTTCAAGGCCCAGAGAAAGCAATTTAGGAATGTGGTCAAACACAATCACATTCTCATTGAAAGGAGCAGTCACCAGACACATCCTCTGGACTGTCCAGCCCTGGGGTAGTAAAGGTTTTCCATCCACGATGGAACGGCGCGTAATTGCTCTGTGACGGGAGCTGTTCCAATGCACAGAGGGGATGTGTACATGGGACGTAATTTGAAATCAGCACGGGTCAGTGATCCAGAGGTTTAAGAGACTTGCAGCTTGGTTGGATTTTCCTACTGATCAGCTGAGAGTGGCAATGCTGCTGGAAATTATATAGGATGAGAACTGAGGGATTTTTTCAATAAAGGGAGTTTTCTCTTAGGGTTGTTGCTTTAGTGTGTCTCCCTGGTACAAGGGCAGATAGTTGAAAGCACAAGAGAGGCCACTGAGTGCAGAAGCTTTATTATTAATTTAGTTTGAGATTCTCAGACTTCTCTAAAGAAAACAGATGTCACGTTTTATGGGAAAGGCCTTTATAGGGAAAAAAAAACTCTTTAGTTCTTTCATGTGGTATTGATTTGGATGAGATCAGAACTATCACAACGGTAACTGGTTTGTGCACATTGTCTTTCTAGTTGGCCTCAGATTCTTTGAAACAACTTTAAAGAAAATATCCAGTCCCTAACTTTGTGTTCCAGTCCATGTGTGACTCTTCTGTTTCATAAAAACACTTGTAAATGTGAGAAGTCTGACAGTAATCAACACGAAATGCGACTGTTCTCAAAGCAGCTATTTTTTATCTGACCTCTACACCCTTGACTTTGGCTGTACTTTTGGAAGGCTCTTCAAACATTTTTGAGCAAGGTTTTAGGTCCCTCTGGTGCTGGAGCAACACGATGTGCAGTGCAGAAGCAAAGCTGTCCTTTTCTTGGGTTTGACTAGGACAGTTAGAATCATCTTTAACTCATTTTAAAATAATTTTGTTCTAGCTTGAGCTCCAAATCTAAGATGAAGTGGAGGGACTGCCAACCAACCTTTCATTATAGTTACCAAATTCGTTTCAAATATAATGCTGACAAGGCTTTTGCAAACTGTCCCAGTCATCCCTTTCCTAGTACCACCAGAGTTTGTTTGGTAGGATTTTAGAATAGCAGTGTCTTATCACTTCTCAATTCTCAGAGATTTGAGTTATGAAAATAGTTACAACAAGACAATATAATAGAAAAACACCATTGGCAGCATTTGACATCTTCTTATGGATCTTACAGTAGAAAGCATTTTTCTTAAAGTTTAGGCTCCTGATGCCATTTAACTAAATGGTAATCTTATCTTTCTCTTTATTAAGCAATTATGTTGAACCTTTTCAGTCATGTAGACAATCTTAAAAGTGTGACCAGCGTGGTCTTCAGAACGCTCAAAACAGATGAAAGATATAAATGGACTCAGCACTGATTGCCTGTTTTAATCTCAGTAAGCCACATTTACAATTTAGAGCGCTTGACTTCTGATTTTCCAAGCTTCATGTTAACAGTGTTGAAATGGTAGGTGAGATGCACAAAGGCGTGCAAAAGTTTCAGTTTCCCACATGGCTGTTACCTCTCGGTATTGCATCGAAGTATAAATACATGCACCTACACCCATTCTTTCTGTAACTTGAAAAGGTTTGATATGTAAAGGGCAAGTTTGAAAATGTTAATGTAATGCTGTGATGCTCTAGACTCCCTTTAACAGGAACCATTAAAATGTGCATAATTATAGGGCAAAATGTCAAGCAGTCAGTTTAATTTACTGATGAATATATAGAATTAATGTTTTGCAACAGTTCCAAGATTCTGAATTGCGAATTCGTGGCAAGGTAATATTTTGTTTTGTTGACATTTGTTGAAACACTTTTGGTATTCATTTGGCCTGTGCCTTTGTCCACAGGTGGATTTTGCCTTTACAGTTTGGCAGAGCTTTCCAGAGAGGATTGTAGGGTATCCTGCACGCAGTCACTTCTGGGACAACACTAAGGAGAGGTGGGGGTATACCTCCAAATGGACTAATGACTATTCCATGGTATTGACAGGAGCTGCTATTTACCACAAGTAAGAACCCAGAGCATCTGCTGTCCTCCTTCTGAACGAAACAAAATAGTAAAGAGGGGGGTAGGGTGGTGGGGTGTGAAGAACATTCTTCCGGGGAGGGTCAAAAATGGAAAGATAATAAGTGGGTCTACTTTTTATGGGGTAATAATTTAAGTTCTTGGTTTAGCTCTGGGGATCTGGTAATCATTATTGTGCTTGTTGGGTCTCTTTGAAGTCACTTGTGTTTTGAGGCAGTTGGACTGCTCTTTTTAACATCAGGAATTACACACTTCAAAGAGTTCCCGAATTCATTAAGATGCTCGGCTGAATGGCCTGTAGCATAGCAGAAAGGAGGTTACTTCCAGACCAGCTCTGGGTATGTGTTGGCTGACAGCTGCAGACTGCAAAAGTCTTCTGGCTACTCTAGAAATGAAGTACGGTGGACACATCACAGTTCAGCATATTGCAGCATGTTGTAGAAACCCTCAGTTGTTAGGATTTCATCAGACCAAAGTCCTCTCTAGATTTTAGGAAAAAGTCAGAAAATTTTGGAGTATCTAATCCACATCCCTACAAAGGAGAAGACAGACCACAGGGGATGGCATAGGCCCAAAGGAGAATGATTTCAACAGTGAGAACAGTAGTAGGGCACTTTTACTAGAGTTCTTTCCAACTGAACAGTTTGGAAGGAAAAAGATTAATTCATCAGTGTTGTCCATCACATTAGGGGCTCTCTTTCCTGCTTGTCCTTTATCCTGATACTTGGGCTTCATTGTTTCTTTCAACCCGGTTACAAAAAAGGTATATGTTCTCTTTCTCCATGAACACTGTCTTGATGAGAAACTGATTTGTTTTCCCTTCTTGTTGGAGGAAGAGACCAAAGGTGGTATGTTGGGAGTTGGCTAGAAAAGGTTGTGTCTGAGAAAGAAATTTCTTGGAGCTTGTGGTACCTGAAAGCCCAATGACTTGTATTAATAACTCTGCTGTTGGTTTCCAGATATTATCACTACCTGTACACTCATTACCTGCCTGCCAGCCTAAAGAATATGGTGGACCAACTGGCCAATTGTGAGGACATTCTAATGAATTTTTTGGTGTCAGCTGTGACAAAATTGCCTCCAATCAAAGTAACACAGAAAAAACAGTATAAAGAGACCATGATGGGACAGGTATGTATTCACAGCATGTTTTAGCAATTGGGATGCACTGATAATGTAACGGGTTTGCTTCAGAGTTAGACCTACAAAGTGATACAATTCTGTTACATTTTTTTGCTGTTTTTATTTTAACAGAATTGTAAATAGGCTGTAGATATGCTTATTATAATGAGACAAAAGGAAAAAATGGCAAACATCTACTGTGGATGCTGCTTCCCTTCATAGTTTTCTCCTACAGTGTTATACGCTGTGATTCCAAACTCCTGACGATTGTGGTGACTGAATTTCAGTAAAACTCTAGTTTTCTAATTAAATATTCTAGACCTAAGACCAAACCATGGAATGCTAGAAGCAGAAGTAAATTCTAGAAAGGTTTTCTATTTTTTATTATAATTAATTAATATAGTGTACCAGGCTGTCCCTGTGGTATTTTATATTATATAGTATGATTCAAGCACTGACACTGGACTGTCACAACAGAGGTAATTTGTGATAGGTAAGCGGTGTTTGTCCCACAGTCATGCCATCACTCACTATGCACATTAAGATCCTCTTCCAGCTACTGGATAAACCCTCTGTCTTTGCAGAAGTGGAAATACCTCTAGTAAAAGGGATACATGGTAACCTGGGGGCATTTGTCCTCCTACCCTGTGTGAGAGCAATGGGAGGAATAGGAAGTCCTGCAAAACTGCAAGTGCTGAACAGCGTCCCAGCTGTGCTGCCACGGTGTCTGTGACTCTCATTGAAAACTGTGCCATGATTACTGGGGGCAGGAGAAATAAGGGGCTCTTTATTTTTCCCCTCATATTTCCTCCTATTGTCATTAGTGGAATCTTTGACTGGGGAGTGGCCATGACATTTTGTGAACTCCCTTATCTGTATGTCACTGCACTTTCACCTGAGGTATAGGTATATTCAGCAATTCTGACTCATCTGGGTGCCCAGCAGACCTTCTGCAAACAAGAAGGTGCCATCCAGAAAGTACCTATTGCTTCCAGTTTCAGCTTCACCTCTCCACAGGGCTGTGCTTTGGCTGTTTGGCAAAGCCTGAACACTCATTTTTCATCCTACAGCGTGGGTGACTCGAGTCAGCCATGAACTATAACTCTCTCCTACAGACAAGTTGTTCCTGCAGCTTTGGGAAATGTAATGGACCATGTTCATAATTCCTTGAAAGACAAATAAAAAATTAACATAATCTCAGTGTTGTGACAGAGATTAATAGTCGTATGGAAATTCACTGTTAATGGCCAAAATGTCTGCTATAATCCTCCAGCAACAAGCTTTTACTTGCTCTTTAGTGGCTCAGTGTAATCAGGAGGCTGTAATCAATGCACATTATAACCTACCACTTGAGCTAAACTGGACAGGCCTTGGACAAAGATCAAGTTTGATACCACAGTCATTTGGCAAGTCCTTGACTTTATCTGTTTCTTCATGTTTTAATTTACATCCTTTGACTTTATGAATCTCTATTTGTTTTTAAACTATAGTGGAACCACAAATGCTATAGAGATATGCATGGGAAGTGGCACCAAAAAACCTCTTAGGTTCTCAGCATTCATACTTTATCTTAATAATAGTTTTATTACGTTTATAAATGTTCTTTAGGTACAGATAAAGAATAACAACATCTTTAAAGCCATTAGGGCATTTTTTTCCTAAAACTGCTGAGTTTCAATGCACTTCCTCAAGGATTACAGCTGCCCTGAACTTTTGAAAATCAGGCCACAATATTTTGCATATATGCAGTCAAAGACCTTGAGTCTTTTCCTTGGGTCAGAGTTTAACTGATGTAGTGTGGAACTTCAGGTAATTTTCTTTGTCCATGAGACAGTACTGTCTGATGCACTGGCCTTGGCCAGTGGGATTCCTGGAAGCACCCTGCTTTTCACTGCAGGATGTCTACACACATGAGTAATGCCAAGCACATAAGGACTTATGCTGAGCTCAGTTAAAAGCTGGTTGAAATTACTTATGTATAAATTTCTGCAGATCTGGACTGCAAATGTGCAGTTTTGACCCTGAGAAACTGTAATAATTGTTTTCCTCCTATGGCTGAAGACCATGGGCAGCAGCTTGCCTGGGCTGGGGTGTGCACCTCTACTGGAAGGCAGTGGCCTTCTTGTATTTCCTAGTGGTTTTTAAGAACTTGTTCTATCTCTGAAATAACTGGAGGGTTTGAAAGAAAGAAGAGTTAGAGATGGGGTGAAATAGATTGTGACGAGCTCTGGAAGGTCTGCTCATGGATGTAGTGCTCCACATCAGGCTGGCTGATGCTTGAACTCTGGTCATCGCATTGCACTACCCTCTGCTCTGCTTGGAAAGTCTGGGGTGTCTGTGTCACCACCACTGGCTCTGCTGTGGGCAGGGTGTCCTTAACCCCCCGAGCGGATTTCGGATGCTACGGAGCCACACACTCCTGAGCCCCGGCACGGCCCAGCACCGTGGTGTCAGCCTGGCCACGGCACCTGCCCCTCCCACCGTCCTGTTGTGTCGGGGCTGATGTCTGATCTCTGCTCTCCTCTCCACACAGGCATCCCGGGCCTCGCGCTGGGCCGACCCCGACCACTTCGCCCAGCGGCAGAGCTGCATGAACACTTTCGCCAGCTGGTTTGGCTATATGCCGCTGATCCACTCGCAGATGAGGCTCGACCCTGTCCTCTTTAAAGACCAGGTCTCCATCCTGAGGAAGAAGTACCGAGACATTGAACGACTCTGAGGAGCGCTGCTGAGGGGGCCGAGCCGCCCCCCGCCAGACTGTGCCGCCGACAGCAAGCGCCCGACCCCGCAAGCTGCGTCCTGGCCCCGGGGCGCGCCGCTCGCTCCGGACTGCGCCGAACCGCCCGGCAGGCTGCTGTCACTGAGACTAGGTCGTGTACAGTTTCATTATGGAACATTAAATAATTATTTTTGAAATGATTGCTATGCAGGTTTAAACTTTTTTAATGATCAAAAAAAAAAAAACCTATTAAAAACAGAGTTCTTTCTTTAATCAAAATTGTGTTGGTTGTGAATATTTCAGAGCTGCCATTTCTTTCTTTCGTGTATTTGATTGTCAATGCAATTTTCATTCCTTTTCCCCTGCGCAGTTAAACGCTGGAATCTCACGGGGAGAAAATGCATCAGGTTCAGAAACAAACTGAGCACAAGCAGGACAGAACCGAAATATTAACATTTCTCATTTACTGCTGACTTTTTAATTTTTTTCCTGTTTTCCCCAAGCCAGTAGCAGCCACTGCAGCTAAACTCCTTTGGACACATGGAAAACTGCAGAACCCCCAAGGAATCAGAGGAGAGGGTAGATCCTTCTGGTTGAGGACCCCATTTTTAAAGGCAATCAGCCTTGCCTTGAAGGGAGAGAGGAGCGTTATTATGGAAGAGCAAACCAGTGACACGGAGCACAGGGAGACCTGTGCACAGCAGGGCTGCAATGCCGAGTTTGTGTATTGTGGTGGCAGAGGCACATCCAGAGTGTCCCTGGGTGGCTGAGCACCCCAGGGACAGTCAGCACAGCCAGCTCTTTTCGTGGTCATATGGGACACCCAGACCCTGTGCAAGTCCCTGCTACTGGGGGCAGTGGTGCCACTAGGCCGTGGCAGCTAAACTTCTAGAAGTAGCTTTTTTCTGAGGGCAAAAGGGGTGTTGACAGAAAACAAGAAAGCATGTTGGTGCTTGCAGTGCAGGAATTTGGCCTGTAACAAACTGGTTTATTTGAAATCAAAGCATGGGCTTCTCCTTCTCTTTTATTGTTTTCTCTTTTTTTTTTTTTTTTTTTTTGGAAGTGCAAATATATGGAGAAATTCCCTCTTGGAGGTCTGACACCTGAAGTAAAGTGTATGGTCAGACACTGGTTACTGGCAGCGGGTACTGGTGGGTACTCCCAGGTATACTTGGGGTAAGGTAACTCACACAAAAAAACCTGTCCCTGAAATACCAGTGCTGCTCACGCTCCAAAATGGTTTTAGCATTTCAAATATAAGTATTTTTAAATTGAAATATTCCAGTTGTTTATTTCTCTGTAGTTCTTTGCTTATTTATATGTTTCTTTACATTGAAGTATGAAAACAAAAGCGGTCATTTGGGTCAGGAAGATGCCATTCTAATTTGATTAGAAAATAAGCACTTTAAAAATGTTTTGAACTTCACATTTTGATGGGGTGCATTTGGGGTGCTCTGTAACTAATCACTACCCCCAAGAGCTCTGTTAAAGTCGCAGCAAGAGGTTTTAGTGCCGATGCCCAGAAGACCAGCAAGCCTTTCTATACCTCATTCCTTTGTAAACAGGCAGTCTGGTAGCAGGGATGAAGAGTAGTTGAACCGGAATTTTCACCGATTTCATTCAGGCTCAGGCACCAATTTAATATGCAGCTTTAAGCAACTCCCATAACCAGGGCATGCCTCAGTTTCCACCTTTGTAAAAGTAATAGCAACTGGTTGTAGAGAGAATGCTGTGAACCTTAAATACTTTCTGTTGCTATTAAGATCAGAATCCCTAAATGGAAAGTTGCTTTAAAAGTGCAAAATGCACATTGCTAAATGTTTGTATGCAACTTGACATGTAAAGACTTGCAGAGTGCGCTTTGCTTTGTGTATGTATTGCAATATTTGAACAGAGCACAGAGAGTTAGGGCAGGAACATCAGCTTCCTGACATTTTGTGTTAGAATCATAGAATGGTTTGGGTTGGAAGAGATTTAAAGATCATCTGGTTCCAACCCCCCTGCCATGAGCAGGGACATCTTCCACTAGACCAGGTTGCTCAGAGCTCCATCCAACCTGACCTTGAACACCTCCAGGGATGGGGCGTCCACATCTGCTGTGGGCAATCTGTTCCAGTGCCTCACCACTCTCACAGTAAAGATTTTTTCCTAATATCTGATCTAAACCTGCCCTCTTCCAGTTTAAAACCATTACCCCTTGTCCTATCACTACAGCCCTTGTAAATCTGAACCAAATCTTTAAAGGAATCTGCCAAAACATGTGTGAGACTGCAGCTGGTGACTTAACGCTGCTGAAAGGAAGAGGTGCCACTTTTCCCATCACTTCTGTTTCTCTCCCAGTCCCTGGCCATGAAGTCTCTCTCACTTGATACTTTCTGCCACCTTCACCAGATATTTCTGTGAGCCCATTTAACTCTCTACACTTGTGGAAAACTGTCCAGTTATTTATTGGATTTTTCTAATGCCATTTTAGAGAGTTAAATCAGTATGTGGAGAGAAGTGTAGAGAGACAGCAGTTAGGTGGGCAGGGCCAGGGAGGGAAAGGGAGCAGGATATACTCCAGTCTGTGTAGGGTGAGCTGCTAATTCAGCTGGCCTCATCTCATATGAACCTGACCCTCACTTCCTGGTGCTCTCAGGTCTGTGTTTGCTGATCTGTGGGCGAAGGTAAAATCGAGTGGTTTCATTTTCCAGAGTGAGTGGCTCAGTGGCTCCCATGACGCTTTTCCTCTAGGAGATCAGTTAGCTCTTTCGATGACTGGAATAGACCTTCTCCTTAGACTCATTTTTTGGAGAATGTGCCAAACACTGGATGAGGTCGGCAGGGCTCATGTACCGTGTGCAGGTGGGCATGCAGCCATGTCCACGAGAGCATCTGCAGCTCTGGGAAGCAGTCACTGGTCTGTAGCCAGCAAGAGGGGCCAGGGAGAGGGAAAGGGAAAGAGGGGACCTTACAAAACCAAGAATTACAATTCTGCTTGGGTTTTAGTTAATGCCATTTAGGGGCACGTGGGTTGAGGTTTTAGTTAGAAAAGGAGTAACTAACCATTTTCGGAGTGCAGTGAGTCAGGCCAAGCTTTTAAGCTGTTTGACATTCTGTTATCGTCACTTTTTGGGGTGGCTGAAAGAGACTGTGCTAAAGCTCACTCTCAGTGTGATTCGAGGCCCCTTCTGTTTACAGATTGCTAATTAAACAAGTAACAATGGAAGGCTTAGCTCCAGAAGGGATGCGGATAGGTAGGAGCATTTCTCTTTGCAGTAGTTACCCGGGCATAGTCGTCCTGCCTGGAAAGAATGTGCCTCAGGGCCCGTCTCGAGAACAGCCGCTGGTCTCTGTACCCGGGGACCCAGGGGAAGAGCTGGACACAGACCCAGCTTAGAGACTCGTTCTGTTACACTCCACTTGTAACTGTTCTTGGCCAGCACTCCTAAGGACAGCAGGCAGAGCCTCCCGCCTGTACCTGTGTTGGGCAGAGTTGTGTTGTTTCCTTAGTGAATGAAATCACCCTTTTGTCGTGTCCCAGGTGCAAGTTAATGGTTCTTCATTCTTTTTTTTCTCCCCTCCCAATTCAGATGGTGCTGAAACAAGGTTCACTCCTTGTTGCTCCTTTTGTAGGTTTTTTCTGTTATTATTTTTCATTAACAGCAGGCTATGTTAGCCTTTACTTTACAGGTACTTGAATGCCTGATGACTTGACTGAGTGTTACGCATGTGGCCTTTTGTAAAGGTTGCTGACCTTAATTTAATCAGGGGTGAGATGAGTGGATGAATGTGAATAGATCCGTGCCATTAAAAAAGAATAAAAGTAGGGATTAGAATTTGGGAGAACTGATTAATTTTTAATTGAATTTATTAAAGGGGGAAAAAAAAAGAGAGAGAAAGAAACCCTTCCCAGTTATAATTTGAATAAGATCTACTGCAGGAGGAAGGTTTTGTGAGAAAAACGCAACAAAAAATAGGGGCAAACTTCCAAGACAGAAAGTGCCTGGCGCTCCTTGCAGCCCCTTGGACCTGCACAAGATTTTATTTGCCCTCTTTCTATTTTGTGAGAACCCCTAATTATTACCATACCTTTTTCTAGATGTGAATGCTTAAACTTTGTAATAATTTCATAGTGAACACACTGGTGTGCTAATGCATGGCAATTGAGAGCTTTGATCTTTTCCATTGGAAAACATAATGGATTTGATCCATTTCAGATTGTAGTTTCTCTTTTAGAGCCAATTTTGACAAAGAAATTAATCTTTCACCAGTGGGCGCCTTTTAAAATAGCTCATTTACCAAAAGATGTTATTTGGAGAATGGAAGTCATCATTTGACACTGAAGCAATGAAAGAAATAGCTAGATGTGTTTTTTTTAAAAAATCTTCACATGCCCAATGTAAAATGCTGTATCCTCCTCTTTCAGACTCCCCCCTTACTAAAAGACTACTCAGTCTTTGTCATAATGTCTATATCAATTGACAACGATTTATTAATTCCTCCAGTTAAACATCTTCTTACAGAAAAGAATGAATTGGTAGTCTGCTCTTTTTATTTTTCTTTTTTTCCAGGCAGGCTCTGATGTCTGCCCTGGAAATGTGGCCTTCAGGCTCAGATGTCTGCCCTGGAAATGTGGCCTTCAAGGGCATCAGCCTAACAGACCCATTTCCCTGGGCATTCAGCAGGACTTGACAAAATGGACCTGTGGTCTTCCGAGAAGGGACCTGCCCTGTGCAGGGTCTTAGCTGGTGTCTGCTGGAAATAAAACTGCATCTTCCAAAATTCTGTACATCTCACCCTTGTTTAAAACTAAGTCAAGCTGGCCTTTATACCACTATTTTAACCATTTTCACACGCATTTTTTAGGTTGGAGTTAAATTAGGGGGAGTTAAATTAGGCGGGGGTTAATTAGGGATGGGGGGTTATGGAATTCATCAGATGCTTTGAGATGCTCCCTCCCACTCTTTCATGATGTTTTTAGTGACTATTTCACAGTGGATTAGTGATGATCCAATGGGCCTTGCGACCTTGTACATAATTCTGTATATTTATTTTGAGAGAAAATATGTATAGTGTTTGGATTATGAGAATGGAAACCTGAAATGGGAATTCTTAGGATGGCAAATGTAAAGCAAAAAAGCAAACAAAAATACAATCTTATTTTGTATAAAATGTACATTTTTGAGAAAAATTTTCTAATGCATTACCAATGTTTTCATAGTGCTGCCACATCTTTTTTAAAGTGTTTCTCCCTCTTTGTTTGACTATTGACAACATGGTGCAATTAAACCTAAAGCAAATGTGTGAGTGAGAGAAAAAGAGAGAATGAGAAATTAAAAAGCCATATAATTTGGTTTACTTCATTAACCTGTATAACATCATAGGTTTACCATCTAAGATAGGTTGTTTTTATAGATAGTGTCACCAAAGACTTTTTTTCTTCAGATTTATTTTGAAAAGTTGTTAATAAAGGACGTACATTTCTGTTGCAGTGTGTTCTTATTTTTAGGGTAGAATAACAAATCTTGCTTGTGCTCTTGAGAATGAAAATTTGGGAGCATGATTGCCATGTGTCTCAGGTTCAGGGTAGTTAAACGAAAGACTCTTTATCTTCTTTCTCCTCGGCCTGAACTGAGCAGACTCTATCTATATCCTTTCTCTGTTCCATCAACAATATACATGGTATAGCATTTATACACAGTGGCCTCTAGTCCAGCAATGCTGACAGGTGTTTACTGTCTTGCCTGAGGGCAGCAGAAGTTTCAGTCTATGTCACTTGTGTAAAGCAGGACAGTCTCCCTGCATTGTGACAGTCACTGGAAGGTAACAGAAACTTTCAGGAGTCACTGTAATGTGTGTGTGCAAAAATGATCACTACACTTTGAAGGCTGATCTTTGCAGGCTGAGGATATATGTATTGATTTAGTGACCCATATTTATTGTTAGGGGGTTATCGGAAGCCTGTCACAGTCACAGGGGTTCACATTCAGCCCACCTAACTCTAGATGGGTACAAAGTACTCCTCTCTGTCAGAGCTGGACCTACTGTCTCCCTGCATTGTCCATGAACAGAACAAGGCACTGCTAGGGATTATCCTCCTCACCTGTTTCAGACATGGGCTTTAGCATAAGTGAGGCATGAGATAAGTTGTGCCTCACATGTGCTGATTTTCTCTCTGCTGATGGTACAGGCACACTGATTGCAGGTCCTGCAGCACAGATGCCAACATCTAGGGGGATGAATCCCACGCTGGGAAAGTTCCTAATAATGTTAGTGGGCTCAGGATCATGGCCTGTACATTTGAAAGATGAGTCACTGGTTTGTTCCTGTCTGAGATGTTCAGGCTGCCCTCATCCCTTCTGGGGTTCAGACTGCCAGAGCATCGAGAGGTCATTATGTTGTCTATCCATCTGATGTGCCAGGCATAGAAGACTGATGTATATTGGGGAGAGGCTGAAACATGTGGGTGAGTCTGCTCTGCTCCTGATTCTGTAAATCAGATTCCTTCAAAACAGAGAATCCCAACAGCCACTGTTGTTTGATACTGGCTATGAACTTCTCCCTGCCAGAAGATGAAGAAAAAAATCTTACCCTGAAAATGATCCCACTCCTTCAACACTTGCATTCTTGTTGCCATGTTATTTATACAAAACAGCTTGGGGTGGAATTAATTTGATTAAATGCACATAGCTACATCTGCAGGAGCCACCAGAAGGCTGTTGTCTTCATTAGCAATTAGCATGGATTGGCTGGTGTAGAGCTGTAGTCTGAGACCTGACTTGTGTGCTATACGTATCTTGGAGGGATGGGTTATATGCGGGGGTGGAGTGTGTCAGATCCACATCTGCCCCTTTCAGCATCTGAAAAGGATCCAGTTTGTGTGCTCCATCACTGCCCTGTGATGTGAACCAAAGTGAGTTAAGGGGGAAATTGGGATAAGTCACCTCAGAAGTACAATATTGACCTCAACCAAATCACTGCTGTCGCTTTGCACCCCTTGGTAGCCTGTGTCAGCAGAGATCAAATCCAAAACAAATCAGATCAGTGGGATCCTTGGAGACTTGTGCCTGCTTAATCTCTGCTGTATAGAAAAGTGGTAAGTAAAGAACAGTTGGAGATCTCTGTGTTGTACGTGTTAGGTGAAGAAATCCCATACTGAGTCAGTTTTGCTTGCTAGCCTGCTACACTGGGAGTAAAAACGGATTCTTAGCTGGAATACACCAAAGCCAGGTCCGTGAAGTCCCTGAGACCTTGCTTTCTTGCATGAACTGAGGATCTGCCCCAAATACTTAGCTCATAATCAGTTCAACTTTAAATGCACTCTTGAGGGCTTTTTTGAACAACCTCACTGAAGCTCATTGTGCTGTCACTTGAATGGGGGTAGATAAGGGAATTGGCACTGTTCAATGCCTTATTTTATTTTCTCTTTTAAATGATTAGCAGAGAGAAAAGAAACAAGTCTCTGCTTTCCCTTTCTAAAGCTGTTAGCTAATCATATCCACAATGTTATCGGAGAGAAACAGATTTTGCTCAAGATTTTGAGCAGCGTGAGGTGACATTCTTGTCGCTGCATGATATAGTTTATTCCACACTTCATTTCCCTGCATGGCTTCCAGGGCTGTATGTGGGTTTTATGAGCTGCCTGCTCCAGGTCCTGCTAGTTCTGGGAAGCTGGATTTGCACATCACCTGCATTTCTATTGCGCATTAAGGCTGGATGGGTGCTCAGTGCTGCAGAGGCTGCTCTGTGCAGCTTGAGCTCCTCCCCTTTTCCTTTTTGTAATTAACTATTGTCTTGCTGGTGGTGGTGAAGCAAATTAAGGAATAGCTGTTCTTCATCCCAGAAAACATAAGATTAAGCCATTTCTGAGTTTTCACAAGAGGTATGTAGTGTTAACAGCAACTGCTGAGGTCATGACTGGGAAAAAAAAAAAAAAAAAGATACAACACCCTCTCCAAATTGCACTACAAATGAGAATTTTGAGTCTGTAAAATATATTTTCCCTCAGATTCCTCCCTTCCCCTCCACACAGAATCAGCTTCCATTCACAACCACAAAGGAGGCTAGTTGCTGGCAACTGAGGGATACATTTTGGGTTTTCTTTGTTTCTAAAACAGATCCACAGTCAGTTCCTTCTTGAATTATGTAAACATCCTGAGGTCTGTGGCAGTCCCAGCAGGGATTTCATTTGGTAGCCCTGTAGAAGACTGACAAGGTCCTACATTTTTAGGAAGGGTTTGGAATGTTTTAGAACGTCTTCATAGAGTCATAGAAAGGTTTGGTTTGCAAAAGACATTAAAGATCATCTAGTTCATCTAGACCATCTTGACTTGCAGATGGAGAATCAGAGGCATCTGCAGTAACTCTGCTCTTTTGAAAATACAAGTCTGAAATGGACTAATTAGGTTTTTTTAAAGTGTTTAGCTTTTAATTCTACCGTGGGTTTTTTTTTTATTTGGATACTGGAGTGTTTTTTTTTTCTGAACATCTGCCCCATTGTATCGTCTCATCACCTAAACCTGCTGTGGGGTTGTACAGTGCAGTAGATAATGTACCAGTGGCCTGATTGCCATATACACACTATTGCTACCACTGATGGAGCATCTGGAAGCTGGGAAGACAATATGAAAATGATGAGAGTACCTGAAATTGTGTTCTAAAAGCAAGACTTTAAAACACTGTAATGGAGATCAACGTAACAAGGAAAAATGGATTTTCCACATGCTTAGATTGGTGTAAATCCCTCTTGTTTGTGTTGAAGACAGTGGATTGTTTTCAGCCCCAGAAAGGGCAGAATTAGACTTTCAAAGCATGAAGGTAAAATACCTTTTTATTCAGCGAAGTCTTGATCCTGCTAGATAACAAAGCACATTTACAATGTGAACAGCACCTTGTGAGAGGCTGCCAGGAAAATACAGTCCTCTGCTTTCCCTGAAACAGGCTATTAGAGTACTGTTAATGCCAGCCAGTGACTACATTAAGATTATTTTTAATATCCAGCAAATCCTCAAGAGAAACTGAAATAAAACATTTGTCACTTTATAATTTTTAAGGAAAATGTATACCAGTTCATTGCAATTCCATTTCCCTTGCAGCCATAATAGAATTGTCACTATTAGGACTTAAACTTAGTCTAGCTCAGGAGGATCTCAAAATTGGGAATTGCTTGTGATACCAAGCAATAATGTTGTTTTCAAAATCCGTGGATGATTTAAATGCAATCCCCTTAAGTATTGAAATCTGTCTAGTTCATTCCAAAGGCCAATAAATCCAATGTATATTTTTCTCTCCTTCTCTTAAAGCAGGGCCAAATTCTGCTTTCAGCAACACCGCAGTAAATCCAAAATGACTGCAGTCTTCCTCACGCTTCTCCTGAGCCCCAAGTTGTGGTCCCACAGGAGATCAGTGATCTTCCTTAGCTGTTTGGCATTGGGGTGAGCATGGCTTGAGATCACCTTGGGTCTGATGCTTCCCCTCAAAGTGGCTTCGCTGTGCTCATTGTGCTGCTGTGCAATACAGGTCCAAAAGTGGGACGTGATGCGCAGGATGGGAGTGGGGTTTAGCCTCCCAAAAAATTTCATTCTTATGGGCCTAGTAACAGAATTCATTTGATACATTTGGAGGGATAATGTCAGTAGTAATTGAAGTGCTGAGGAAGATGTTTTCATGTAATGAGACCAAGGACTTCTTGATAGGATTCTTGGTCCTTTGGTAGTGTTCTTGGTCCTATTCCCAACTCTTCTTATGATTTATTCTGAGGTAAAAACCCATTTAACCTCACTGTACCATACTGTTCCCGAATATCAAGTGGATGTGCATAAATATCCTCATTTTGCAAGGAAGAATGTGAGCTTTAGGGGTTCATTGCCAGTGCTTTCTGGTCCTCAGGTGAAGCATTCAGTTTGAGAGTAAATTTTTGTTGCATCATGTGGAAGAAGCTCTGGAACATGTATGAGTAGGTGGGAGCACTGCTAGAAGCACAGCTGATTCTACCTCCTCATTTTGTTGCATATGTGGTTGTGGCTTCTACTCATTTATTCTATTTAACCTCTAAATGAAGAGTAGGCTTGGAAAAACATGATGATTTATGGTGACACACAGCAGTAACAATATCACAGTCACAACCACTTACGAAAATGGTTAAAAATCATTAATCCTGTACAAAAGAGGGGCAGACTTTTGAGGTCCAGTCTTGTAAGGCATGGCCACCCCAGCCTGTTGAGTCCCAGCTGATTACAGTTACGGATATACACTGCAGCTCCAGCTGTTCCAGAGGTTACCCATGTCTTCAGCATCAATTTAGGAGATGTCTTGGTCAGTGTGACATTTTCTCCATTTGCTTGCAGGGTCTCAGCATGCTGACCCAAAGAAACCCATCATGCATAAAGTTGGTGGATCCCCTCAGACCTCCTGACCAAAGCACCCATGGGAGCTCTTCCCAGCCCAGCAAGTTAAGAGACACTCATGATTTCAGCTCTTGAGCTGTGGACAGTAGCTGGTTGGTTTGTGGGACAGGAGTTTGCAGAGCTGGGCAAAGGAGAGCTGTTGGAATGCCCGATGTTGTCTTCCAGGGAGTTTCAGATGTCTCGAAGGGTCTTTGGCATCTTCCCCGATTATGGTGGCAAGGGGAAAGAAAAAAAAGGCAAACCAGAATCAGGACCAGAAGAAGAACCCAACTTTGCCAACAACTAGGATCTTCCTAGAACTGTGTTGTCTTTTCTACATCTCCACGTCTCTGGCATTGTGTATCCCCCAGGGCATCAGGTAAACGAAGGAATCTGAGCCTTCACACAGCCCTCAGATTTGAACTTTCTGAGGACAGCCTGCCTGGTTTGTGTGTGTGGACTGATGCCATGTGAATAAGTGAAGTCCCACTGTATTCTACAGCTGGCACACTTGATAAGTTATTTAATTTTCCAAGATTGCACCAAGTTTTCTTGGATTTTTGGTCAGGGGAAAAAAAAAAAAAAAAGGCAGCTGTGCTGTTTCAATCAAACCAAACCAAGGAAATGGTCAGAATTTATGCAAAGCTGGAGCCCTGACTGCTGGTCCTGACAAGGCAAACTCAAGGGGAATGTGGAGTCAGTGCCAAGCTGATCTCTGAAAGGTACTATCGAATCCAGTGTGCTGTGTAGGAAAGGGGGGGAGGGGTGTATGAGTGCAGAAATGATGAAAAAAAAATGCTGAGGTGCCCAGACAATTTGGTTTGCATCCTGAGATTTTCCAGCAATGGCCTCTAGTGCTTTTCATGTGTTATGCATCAAATGTGATCAGCCAGACGGCACAGTATGATGAAGTAAATGCATTGGGTCACTAAAGTGCATTAAGTGCCATTTACTGCATCGATTTAATTCTGTCCCTAGTCAAACTTATAATAACTGTCTCTACCCCTTACTGCTGCTTTCCCTTTTCCTTTTACTGCCGGGCAGGCAATAGCATCCATTTTCTTACCTGACAGAGTAACTCGTCCTAGCTGATAGCCCGAGCCTGCTGCCATCCATCCTTCCTTGAGCACTGCAGTAGCTCAGAGGGCTGTAGATGCTCCTGGCCAGCAATCTACATGGGCTCAGTGTGGGTTTGGTGAGCCTGCAAAGCCAAAGGCTTTTCTCACTTCCAAAGCACAGCAGCTCTGGTGCCTGAGAAATGCAAACCTGCCTGCAGTGAGGTTTTTTCCTCTTGTGAGCTACGCTTTTTGTACAGGCATTTTCCATTAGCAGAGCAGGAGCTGTGTGCAACACAAGAGGCAAATGTGTTAGCATGGTGGGGTTGGGTCTGGAGAATGGATGTCTCCATAAGAAGAGTTTCTTCTGGAGGAATTTGTTTATGTCATTTGCACTATGTCCACATTTCCCCCAGTACTAGTGTGTAAGTGCCAGAGCAGGCTGGAGTTCAGTGCTCAAATTAATTCTCCATGTAGAAAAAAGCTTTTTCTGCTATGCTTTTTTTCTCCTCTCAAGTGCTTACACAACCTCCTTCTTTACTAAAGAGTGCTGAGTCTTTCCTTTTTCACTTTAAATTTCCAAAACACTGATTCAAGTGTGCTCTGTCTTGCACTCCTTTGCAATTACCCCTTTTTATCTGGTTACAAGGTTATACTACTTCAAATTTAAATCACATCATATTAAGGGGTTTTGCAAACCTTGTGTGAACAATGAACTTTGCACATCTAACTCCAGGCTAAAAGAATCTCTTTGACTGTGTGATAGAAAGCTAGTATATGAATACTCAGAAGTAGGAAACATATGAGGTTGTATTCACGGCATAATAATTTTTTTTTTCACAGCATAATTAATTTCAGTGCTCCAGCATGGGTTGGGGAGCAAGGAAGATTTTGTTGGATCAGATCATTGCAGCACTGCTGCTCCTGGAAGCCTCAGTTCTCTCCTCTATGCTCCAAAGCAGCTGACTTCGAAGGTTTTCCCATAAAATCCTTGCTGCGGTGTAATTTTACACAGAGAGTGCATCATTGCCTCAAACTGATTTAATTGTATTTCTGTTCAGGATCCTCAGCTCCTGTCTTTACCATCTGAAGTGTCCTGATGAAATGAGGACACTGTGGACCCAAGAATATTGTAAGAGCCAGTTCTGCTGGTAAACTCCAGCTGCTTTGTTCTAGTTTACTAACACAAAGCAGCTGTAAACCCAGTTTAGCTGGGTTCGTGTTTACTCTGCTGCATCAGAGTAGCTCTCAGCAGCTGGAGCATGGCAGAAAATGGGGACCTCAGTGTTTAATATCTGGTATATGTCCTCTGCAAGGAAATATATAGCACATGTCTTTCATCTATAGCTGCAGTGATCATATATTCAATGAAGGCATCCCACTGGGGCATCAGTATATTGCTTTACTGTTGACAGGAGTGCAGGAGTGATCTTTTCCTCACTAGGTGTCCAGTATATTTAAAAATATTTAAGGGAAAGAAAGAGACAACCTAGTCATGCTGAAGGTACCACTAAAAACATAAAGCTGCCATTGGATCAGCTGAAGAGCGAGGGACACCCAAGAGCTGGGTGGGTCTTAAATGAGTTGTGGCTGTGAGAGCAGCCTGGTCTGGATTGCGCCCTTGGCACTGGGACAGTGACACTCTCACAGGGCTGTTGTGTATCTTGGGAACCCATATCTGTTTCCCAGCTACTTCAGAGGGGCTTTCTGTGCAGACATTTCCACAGAAGAGGAGGAAAGGGGAGGAACAAAGGCACTACTTCCCTGTCCAGGAAAGCTGTCAGGAGGTGCGAGCAAAGGGAAAGGAGGCTTCCAAGCTTTGGCTTCCCACAACCACCCTCACTGCTCTGCTACAGAGCCTATTTCTTTGTCTGTTTTTTTCCTGTTCACTCTTCTTTTTTTTTCTCTTTTTTTTTCTTTTTTTTTTTTTGAGAGGTTCACATTTTATGACTAATTAACAATTAACTTGGCTAGAGAGCAAGGAAACAGAAAGATGTGATAGAACATATGGAGGAACACGCTGTGCTTGGTCCCTGCAGATCTGAACTGAGAAACAAGGTCTGCGAATGATCAGTTTATGAGCAGAATAGGCTGGATAAACTTTGGAAGAGGAAGAAAAGAGAAATGGGAGGAGAAATCCATGTCATTTCTCTCTGAAAGTTGCAGAGAATGTGAAGAAAAGCTCCAAAGAGTCATTAAAAAGATATGAGAGCAACCAGGGAAAGTGGAAAAGGTTTACAGATTGAGAAGGAAGGGGAAGACAAAATGAGACATATTTTTTGTAAAGAGCAATAGCATCAAAATTGTGTTTGTATACAACCACAAGAGAACAGCAGGTGTTCTGTCCTAAGGAACTGCAGGGTCTAGAGGGAGACAAACCCATGACCTACTGGAGAAGGTGAAAAAAAGGTGAGAATGAAGTAAGCAGGGGGAGAAGGTCACTTGTTATTTGCTGGATTTCTTCTGCAAGAAATCCCTGGAGACAAAATCTAGATGGGATAACATGATGATTTGAAGAGTGGGAGAAAAACATCTGCTGAGTATGGATTGGGTTGTTTCAGGTTATTTAACAGACAGCAGATGAGAACTGTCTCTGAGGCATAGAAATATGACTGGCTCATGATTTTCACTATCAATATTCCGTAACTTGCTAATGAAGGCATCAAGACCCACTGTTGGCTAAGACATACTGGCCCCAGACCAGTGTGGTTTCAGTGTTTGGTGCAAAGAAAGGGAGCAGAAGGTGAGGAGGTGAGGAGAGCAGGGAGAGCTTAGTGATACCTTGGACTGGAAATGGGGAAAGACCAGGAAATGACTCCAGCGATGCAATTAGAACATCAGAGGGTCTGTGCTCCAGCCCTGAGGCTGAGTGTCACAGCCTGGCTTGCTTCCACTTGCCTCAATTTTTTTTCTCCTCCCTCTCTTTGCACCCTCAAAACCAATATGCATATGGCCAAATGTTGGTAGGGACAGTCCCTAGCCTATGTCATCCCCAAAAGGGTGTGTGAGTGATGTTTGGGGGACAAGGAGCTGGCATAGGCCAGATCTATGCCAGGCAGTGTGTCAGTGGGCAGCAGCACGGACAGCTGGGTGCTCTGCCCTGCAGAAACACTGCCAAGATGTTCATGGACTGAGATGGGATCTAAAATGGAAAGCCAATTCTTCGTGGTGCCTGAGGTGCTCAAAAAGCCAGAAAAACCACCAGACCTGAGTACATGTTGTACGGATGGATTAGTGCAGTTCTTCAAGTTGATAGATCCTGCTTTTATTTTTTGTGTGTTGGTGGCGTTGGCCAAGGTCAAGAAGTGTCTCCTCAGGAAGAGAGGTTCTCCTTGGGCCCCTGCTCTTTCTTCTTCTCCCATTTACAGCTGCCACCTCCTGGGCTGGGGAATGTTCTGTGAGGTTAGGCTAGTCTCACTGCCCCTGACTTGGTTGAGGCTGAATCACAGCCATGCTCTCCTGACAAGGGAATAGTTCCCTGCCATCCTCACTGCCACTTACTGGGCCATTCAGACACATGATTTTCCCCAGGGCTCAGCTCCCATTTAAGCACCTGCAGATAAGGGTCAAATTTCCTGAAGTGCTCATCAGGCAGCTGCCTCCCCTGGGACACCTAATCATAGATTGGGGAAAAAAAAAAAAAAAAAAAAAGCTATACTGAACTATTCAGAAAGATCCAGCCATTTTAAGCCCCTGGGAACAATGACTGTTCTTTATTTCTTGTCTTTGCCTAGTACCACGGTGCTTAGTGTTGGGACCATGTCCTCATGATTCATCTAAAATTAACTCCTTGGTTTCCCCCTTGGAAGAATTGATAACATTTTGCTTAGTGTTGTCTTTGGAAGTTGAAGATGCTGAAGGAGGATGAAGGCTTCAGGTTCCCCCTGGTGCATGAAGAAGCTGTTTGCTCAATTGACACCACTAGGCAGAAATTAAGTTCCCATTTTGCTCTGTTTTAGGAGATAGGTACTGGAGGAAGAAGTGCTAATTTTTAAACATATCTGAAGAAGTCAGAAGTCCACCTAGGACAAACCCATTTACGTTTTAAAGACAGGTTAAAATTTTCTTCTGGGGTGTTTCCTGTCAGGGTGAGAAAAGCAGCAGTTCTAATAGCTAGGCTGCTGCTCAGCCACAAAATGATGAATCTTTCTGTCCTGGAGAGTAGCATTCAATGACTAAAGCAATGACTAAATGGCCTAAAGCAGTTGTGTCCCATCTTTCAACTGAGAGATTACACAGCTGGCTAGAAGGACACTTGCGCTCTGCACACCTTTCTTGTACGAGCATATGTTGCATGAGCAAAAATATTCGTCCCCTTGATCACATGATGGAGCAGGTTACTGCAGCCTTCACAGATGTAGGCAGTGAGTCGACTATGGTCAAAATGGACCATTCAGTCTGTCTGTACCTGGTTTGTAGTGGTGGATTTATGTTGGACTGTTAAGGGCTTTTCTCCTGCTGGGCACAGCTTGAGAGGCTGCAGGGAAGGGATGTGATGCAGCAGGGCCACATTCCCTTCTTTGATCTATTACTGAGATGTTGCAAGAATCTGGCCAGATCACTTCTCAATTTCTGACGTCAGTTTCTCTGCCAATAAAAAAGGAATGATGCCATCAACTTCCTCTGCAAAGCGCTCCAAGATGGAGGGTAGAAAACACTAATGAAGAGCCGGCTAAAATTGCATCCAAATTTAGAAGGAAAATGGGTTCTTATTCCCTTGGACCTATTGTAATAAATAAATAAATGGAGCAGTCCTGGCTTTATTGCCAATTCCATCTGATTAGATGGAACCTTATTTCTGACATTTTTTCTGCTGGTGGCCATATTATAAAGGCACCCCACAGAACCATCTTGACCTCTGGGTGCTTTATAATTTTCCTGGGTATGAAGTTACTCTCTTACAGAATTAGTTTCCTCAGCATGCCTTTGTGGGGCTGGTGCTTTAAGTCAGGCAGACCCAAGCAGCTGTATCTCTGACACGGTCATTTTACAGCTGGTTGCTGTTTGTCGCCTTTCCCTCTTTCCCAGCTGGTAAGTACTGTTTTACCTTTCTTATAGCTGTGGAGATGACATTATCTTACACTGGAGAATTTCCCCGCCATACAGTTGCTCTGGATAATGTTTGTGTACAGATGATGTTTATGAAAGCCAGGGGGCAATTTACTTACTG
>NW_020955350.1:1858065-1861558 GCF_003031625.1 Empidonax traillii
AGCTGGTTGCTGTTTGTCGCCTTTCCCTCTTTCCCAGCTGGTAAGTACTGTTTTACCTTTCTTATAGCTGTGGAGATGACATTATCTTACACTGGAGAATTTCCCCGCCATACAGTTGCTCTGGATAATGTTTGTGTACAGATGATGTTTATGAAAGCCAGGGGGCAATTTACTTACTGCAGTGGGCACCGTTGCGACATGTAAAATCATTGTACACAAATACCATTGACTAAACAGCTCCCTTCCTTCTCATAATTCATTATCAGAAGAGGTTACCCAGGGATGGGAGGGAATCTCCATCACTTGGAGGTGGTAAATCAAGCCTGACTGTCTTTCCAAGGAGTGTGCTCTTGTTAAACTGCACAGCATTGGTCTGGATGGGGGCACAGCCAGGGTAAACTGATGGGCTTTGTTATGCAGGTGGGCAAACGAGAAAGCCAGGACAATTCCACTGGCCTTAAGGCCTGCAAATCCACTGCAGCAACTCTGGCTGTGCCAACACAGAAATCAGAAGACTGATGGATAAAATATGCCCCTTTTTCTTCCTGAAATCTCTCCAAAGGCCAGGCCTGTGTTATGGATTGGGTACACCAGTCTGCTCCAGAAATGGTTGATCCAGCTTGCATGGAAAACTTAATTACTTTCCCTGCCTGGGCCCCTTGACTTGTTGCTGTCTGTGGAAACCTGAGTAAATGCTGTCTGGATTGATGACACTCAATGGAAAAGGGTTCTCTCCAGCCAAGAAGGAAAGTGGGTGCTGAGCCAAAGTCCCTCCTGTGGATGCATTGTTCTCCCAAATTCAGCTGCTGCTCATGGCCTGAGGAGGAGTTGAAGTCACTTTCCACTTTATGAAACCTCTGCTTTCAAATAGTTTCCCAAGCTGGGAAGTGCTGGGTTAAGGGTTGAACACAATGATCTTAAAGGTCTTTTCCAACCTAAATGGTTGCTATTGCATGTGGTGCAGGTGATCAGGAGCTGTGGCTCTGCTCCAAGCCTACCTCAGCCCTGGAGCATGGGGATAGCAGAAGCTGGTGCCTTCTTCCATCACTTTTGGCAGCCTTCCTTGCTGGTGGCTGTAAAGGACACTCGTGCTCACCCTGATGCTGACTCCTGTGAGATGAGCTGCCTGCAGCCCAAGTCTTCAGAGAGGTGACAGGAGAAGCATTCCATGTGCACCAGCTCACTCCAGGCTCCCTGAAATGTCCCTGTGTTCATTATGTGAAAAATAAAGGTCAGTAGCAGCAAAAGTGTGCCCCAGGGTAGCAGAAAAGTTCTATGACTGTAACTAATGAAGACTCTGCAAGGTTCAGCTCCTGTGGTCTCCAAGAAGCTTCTGAGATGTGAGAAGCAATACAACCTCTATTTCACACCCAGGAGTGAGGAATTTGCCTGTGCCTGGGCACAACTGGAAACTGAAGCTACGTGTCCATAAGACCAGCTCCATTGTATTTTTGTATCTGTGAGTAATTTCCTGTGTTAGGTCCATGTAGACCATTCATAGCTGTGTCATTGCCTTCCTTGCAGCTAATATAAAGCAGCATAATCCATTTTTACTTAACATTGCCCTCAGAAGGCAGAGATTTCAGCAGTCATATTTATTATCCTCCCTTAGGCAAAAATAGTAAAATCAGCTTAGGAAAGTGCTAAGATGTATCTGATTGAAAAATCACCCCTCTGGAGCTTGATGTGGTGGTTATAACAAAAGAATTGTCAGCTTGGGTAAATTCCTTGCTCAGTACAAGAGGATCTTTTGGTTTCTGATAGCTGTCCCAGCTCATTCGACCCATGTGGTTAGATCGGGCAGATTTTAGTTTTCCTCTTGGAGGATAGGAACAAATAACCTCAAAGAAATAGTCTCAAGCTGAGTCAGGGGAAGTTTAGACTGGATGTTAGGAAAAATTTCTTCACCAAAATGATTGTCAAGCGTTGGAACTGACTGCTCAAGGAAGTAGTGGAGTCATCAACCCTGCAGGTTTTTAAAAGATGTGTGGATGTGTCACTCAGGGACATGGCTGAGTGGTGGCCTGTGCAGTGTTGGGTTAATGGTTGAACTCAATGAATGATCTTAAATCTCCTTCTTAACTATTGATGAAGACATCTTAAGTACCATTGGACTAAAACTGTATAGTTCTTATGGTGACTGATTCTGTGTTACAAACTAGGCCATCTGCTTGCACGATACCATTATTTTTTATGTCCATGACCATCTACCTCTGCACTCCTAACTTGCAGACAACCCATGTGTACAGCAGTAATTTTACTTCTCTGCTCTTTGATACCCGCAAGAAATGAAGAAAATATATAAGTTTTCATCAGTAACCTGGGGTTAGAGGAAAGAGTGTCCCAATAACAAATATTCCTATTAGCTCCGTATAGGACTTGATCTTGGAATTAATAATATCAGTCTTCCCCATTTGTAGCATAGATCTTGGTTCCAAAGCACAGAACAAAGACTTGTGTAGTTCTGCTTTGAGCACCTGTCCTGCAGTGTAATTGTCCCCCTTGTATGCCTGGGAGAAGGAATATGCAAGAAAGAGGCCAGGGAGGCCTCAGGTCTCGCTCAAGAACTCAATGTTCATCGCAGATCTGTGTGAGTCTCCATCTCCCTTTGCTTTTCCCTTTTATTCTGTCCTTAGGTGAAATAAGTGAAGTTGCTTTCTGTAAGAAAATAGGTGGATTTGTATAGCTATGTCTGGTCTCCCCCATGATCCACCAACTTGAACTTGTTTGTTTTGGTGCTTGACATTCACAAGCTCTTCCCAAACTTGTCCCTTCTCTCTACCGCTGAGCACTTAATGCCTTTTGTTATCTAATTATTTCCAAGGAGTTCCCAGCAAAAGTGACCTGCAAACCCCACTGCAATTTGTTAGGGGGGATCCAACTGACTTAAGATCATTCTCTACAACTACCTGAAAGGAAGTTGTAGCCAGGTGGGGGTCAGTCTCTTCTCCGAGGCTGTAAGACAAGAGTGCATGGTCTTAAGGTCTGCCAGGGGAGGTTTAGGTTGGATATTAGGAAGAAATTCTTTACAGAGAGGGTTATCAGGTATTGGAATGGGCTGCTCAGGGAGGTGGTGGAGGTTAAAAACCTCCCTGGAGGTTTTTAAGATGAGACTGGATGTGGCACTTGGTGCCATGGTCTAGTAACCATGGTCATAGCGGGTCAAGGGTTGGACTTGATGATCTCAGAGGTCTTTTCCAACCTGGCTGATTCTATGATCACGTGATTATATAATTCTATGATTTTTTCAGGCCTGACAAATAAAGAGGATCACATACAGCAAGACTGGGAAGTTTGAACTAGGGACTGGAGTGCTGCTATGGAAGGCTACAAGTTCTTCAGAAAGAACAGGCAGGGTAGGAGAGGTGGAGGGGTGGCTTTATATGTTAGGGAGTCTCTTGACTCTGTTGAAATTCAGGTCAGCAACGATAAGGTTGAGTGCCTGTGGGTCAGAATCAGGGGGAAGACCAACAAGGCCGACATCATCATAGGT
>NW_020955350.1:1861579-2045337 GCF_003031625.1 Empidonax traillii
AGCTGGTTGCTGTTTGTCGCCTTTCCCTCTTTCCCAGCTGGTAAGTACTGTTTTACCTTTCTTATAGCTGTGGAGATGACATTATCTTACACTGGAGAATTTCCCCGCCATACAGTTGCTCTGGATAATGTTTGTGTACAGATGATGTTTATGAAAGCCAGGGGGCAATTTACTTACTGCAGTGGGCACTGTTGCGACATGTAAAATCATTGTACACAAATACCATTGACTAAACAGCTCCCTTCCTTCTCATAATTCATTATCAGAAGAGGTTACCCAGGGATGGGAGGGAATCTCCATCACTTGGAGGTGGTAAATCAAGCCTGACTGTCTTTCCAAGGAGTGTGCTCTTGTTAAACTGCACAGCATTGGTCTGGATGTGGGCACAGCCAGGGTAAAATGATGGGCTTTGTTATGCAGGTGGGCAAACGAGAAAGCCAGGACAATTCCACTGGCCTTAAGGCCTGCAAACCCACTGCAGCAACTCTGGCTGTGCCAACACAGAAATCAGAAGACTGATGGATAAAATATGCCCCTTTTTCTTCCTGAAATCTCTCCAAAGGCCAGGCCTGTGATATGGATTGGGTACACCAGTCTGCTCTAGAAATGGTAGATCCAGCTTGCATGGAAAACTTAATTACTTTCCCTGCCTGGGCCCCTTGACTTGTTGCTGTCTGTGGAAACCTGAGTAAATGCTGTCTGGATTGATGACACTCAATGGAAAAAGGTTCTCTCCAGCCAAGAAGGAAAGTGGGTGCTGAGCCAAAGTCCCTCCTGTGGATGCATTGTTCTCCCAAATTCAGCTGCTGCTCATGGCCTGAGGAGGAGTTGAAGTCACTTTCCACTTACTCTATGAAACCTCTGCTTTCAAATAGTTTCCCAAGCTGGGAAGTGCTGGGTTAAGGGTTGAACACAATGATCTTAAAGGTCTTTTCCAACCTAAATGGTTGCTATTGCACGTGGTGCAGGTGATCAGGAGCTGTGGCTCTGCTCCAAGCCTACCTCAGCCCTGGAGCATGGGGATAGCAGAAGCTGGTGACTTGTTCCATCACTTTTGGCAGCCTTCCTTGCTGGTGGCTGTAAAGGACACTCGTGCTCACCCTGATGCTGACTCCTGTGAGATGAGCTGTCTACAGCCCAAGTCTTCAGAGAGGTGACAGGAGAAGCATTCCATGTGCATCAGCTCACTCCAGGCTCCCTGAAATGTCCCTGTGTTCATTAGTGTCAAAAATAAAGGTCAGTAGCAGCAAAAGTGTGCCCCAGGGTAGCAGAAAAGTTCTATGACTGTAACTAATACAGACTCTACAAGGCTCAGCTCCTGTGGTCTCCAAGAAGCTTCTGAGATGTGAGAAGCAATACAACCTCTATTTCACACCCAGGAGTGAGGAATTTGCCTGTGCCTGGGCACAACTGGAAACTGAAGCTACGTGTCCATAAGACCAGCTCCATTGCATTTTTGTATCTGTGAGTAATTTCCTGTGTTAGGTCCATGTAGACCATTCATAGCTGTGTCATTGCCTTCCTTGCAGCTAATATGAAGCAGCATAATCCATTTTTACTTAACATTGCCCTCAGAAGGCAGAGATTTCAGCAGTCATATTTATTATCCTCCCTTAGGCAAAAATAGTAAAATCAGCTTAGGAAAGGTATGCTAAGATGTATCTGATTGAAAAATCACCCCTCTGGAGCTTGATGTGGTGGTTATAACAAAAGAATTGTCAGCTTGGGTAAATTCCTTGCTCAGTACAAGAGGATCTTCTGGTTTCTGATAGCTGTCCCAGCTCATTCGACCCATGTGGTTAGATCGGGCAGATTTTAGTTTTCCTCTTGGAGGATAGGAACAAATAACCTCAAAGAAATAGTCTCAAGTTGAGTCAGGGGAAGTTTAGACTGGATGTTAGGAAAAATTTCTTCACCAAAATGATTGTCAAGCATTGGAACTGACTGCTCAAGGAAGTAGTGGAGTCATCAACCCTGCAGGTTTTTAAAAGATGTGTGGATGTGTCACTCAGGGACATGGCTGAGTGGTGGCCTGTGCAGTGTTGGGTTAATGGTTGAACTCAACGAATGATCTTAAATCTCCTTCTTAACTATTGATGAAGACATCTTAAGTACCATTGGACTAAAACTGTATAGTTCTTATGGTGACTGATTCTGTGTTACAAACTAGGCCATCTGCTTGCACGATACCATTATTTTTTATGTCCATGACCATCTACCTCTGCACTCCTAACTTGCAGACAACCCATGTGTACAGCAGTAATTTTACTTCTCTGCTGTTTGATACCCACAAGAAATGAAGAAAATATATAAGTTTTCACCAGTAACCTGGGGTTAGAGGAAAGAGTGTCCCAATAACAAATATTCCTATTAGCTCCGTATAGGACTTGATCTTGGAATTAATAATATCAGTCTTCCCCATTTGTAGCATAGATCTTGGTTCCAAAGCACAGAACAAAGACTTGTGTAGTTCTGCTTTGAGCACCTGTCCTGCAGTGTAATTGTCCCCCTTGTATGCCTGGGAGAAGGAATATGCAAGAAAGAGGCCAGGGAGGCCTCAGGTCTCGCTCAAGAACTCAATGTTCATCGCAGATCTGTGTGAGTCTCCATCTCCCTTTGCTTTTCCCTTTTATTCTGTCCTTAGGTGAAATAAGTGAAGTTGCTTTCTGTAAGAAAATAGGTGGATTTGTATAGCTATGTCTGGTCTCCCCCATGACCCACCAACTTGAACTTGTTTGTTTTGGTGCTTGACATTCACAAGCTCTTCCCAAACTTGTCCCTTCTCTCTACCGCTGAGCACTTAATGCCTTTTGTTATCTAATTATTTCCAAGGAGTTCCCAGCAAAAGTGACCTGCAAACCCCACTGCAATTTGTTAGGGGGGATCCAACTGACTTAAGATCATTCTCTACAACTACCTGAAAGTAGGTTGTAGCCAGGTGGGGGTCAGTCTCTTCTCCAAGGCTGTAAGACAAGAGTGCATGGTCTTAAGCTCTGCCAGGGGAGGTTTAGGTTGGATATTAGGAAGAAATTCTTTACAGAGAGGGTTATCAGGTATTGGAATGGGCTGCTCAGGGAGGTGGTGGAGGTTAAAAACCTCCCTGGAGGTTTTTAAGATGAGACTGGATGTGGCACTTGGTGCCATGGTCTAGTAACCATGGTCATAGTGGGTCAAGGGTTGGACTTGATGATCTCAGAGGTCTTTTCCAACCTGGCTGATTCTATGATCACGTGATTATATAATTCTATGATTTTTTTCAGGCCTGACAAATAAAGAGGATCACATACAGCAAGACTGGGAAGTTTGAACTAGGGAATTCCCAACAAATGTCTCCTTTTATGAGATGTGTCACAGGATTTCTTCTGTCTAGGGCCCTCATTTTTTGGGGTTAATTTGAAGAACAAGCCTGCAAGGTGCTACAGAAAGAGCCTTTTGTTTGTGTATTTGTTTGTTTGTTTTTAAGCTGTGGAAGGAAATTGAACTTTTCTAACCCTACCAGGAGCTGAAAACAGGTTGCTGAGATTATTTTGCAATATTGATTGAGTGCTCGGAAGTACTAAACCTGCTCCTCCTTGCACATAAACCTTCTCACCCTTGTTTTTGTGCCTTCATCCAAACCCCTCACTCTGCTTTAAGATTGCCAACTGTTTCCTCTTAACTTGGTGTGGTCCAAACAGTATTGGAATCTGATAACACTTTACAACTAAAAAAACTTCATTTAGGCAGAAGGAAAGATGAGCAACACTGTGCCCATACAGTAACTCATACCATTACTGACAGCAAAGACCATAAGTGATGCTGTGGCCTCTGGGCACTGCCTGGAACACTTGGTGTCCCATCATCCTGCAGCAACAGCCAATGCTGCAAAGCCTTTTGCATGAGCTATGTGTTGTGTCATCCCTTGGCTCCACCAGCAGTGATGAAAGGAATGAATTGCACTTCAGATCCACAAGGTGGGATCTAAGGTGGGGCATTATCCTGCCTACACTGCTGGTACCCACCAGTGGCAGGGTGCTGGCAGTCTGTCTATACCACCACTGGCACTGGGGGAAGGTAGGGTGCCAGCACTCTGCTCACACTGCCAATACTGGCCAGAGAGCACGGTGTCTGTAGGCAGGGTGCCCCCTGGACACTGTCTGGTGGCTACAAAGGCATTGCAAGGTGTCCTATTACTGTATTGAGTGCAGATGTCTATGTCTGAGTCCTTTGTTCTCAACTCATCTGGAAGAATAATCAACAACGATAATATCAACAGAAACAGCTCATCTCTAGTTTGAAGCCACGCCCCTCTCCTTCCCTCCCCTCTGCAAACAAAGGAAGAAGGGTCAAACGCTCTTTACTCTTCATGACCTGTCTGTCATTTACATTTACCCCCGTGCTTTACACCACAGCATCTCAAAGCCCTTCGTGTCACCACAGTAAGCAGGTTTCGTCTCCACTGTGCAGATGAGGTGAAGGGCAATGACAGGGATAGCCCCAAGGAGCAGTGGGGCCAGAGAGCTGAATGTGAGCTCCTTGCTGAGCATGCAGGAAGACAAAAGCACCATCAGTTGTAAGTGGTCCAGTTGACATCTGTGACACCCACCGTGCAACATGCCAAGGACAGAAGCGGGACTCCATTTTCACGTCTCCTCTAAAACCTCATCTAACCCTTTCCCCTGTGATGCTCCACAGTGCCATGGACTCCTATACTTTTGTCACTCAGGATTTGGTGGTGAGTGTATGGAATATGCCTTCAGGCAGAAAGTCAAGCATGGTTTGTAAACCACGCTGTGTTTTTTGACATCTCTGGTGTCATGCTGTGTAGCAGGAAACCCTTCCTTGCACTGGTAAGAACCCACCCAATAAATAACATGTGTGTTTAGTCAGGGCCTCATTTTACTTCATCTGCTTCTCTGTCATGAGCAATATTCCTTTAATATTTACAGTGTTTTTTGATGCTAACATTCATATCCTCTCAGAAGAAGAGCTGTCTTTACCACTGCACTGTTCTAACATTCCTATCCTGAATCCTTCAAAAATATTGACTTTTCAGAATAAAGTGGAAGAGGTCCAGAGTTGCATGAATCAATGATCTAGGTATATTTACTGAAATTCTCTTGGGCAAGGACTGACACATCTAAAGATTCACTTAAAAAATCTCTGACTGTACAAAGCACATTATGATCTTATTGAATAAAAATGAGTCTATCCAGGAAAACAGTACAATTCTGTTAGTACTTTCAGATCCTACGAGACAAAGGTGTTCCACAAAAGCGAGATGGTGTTTATTAGGACTGAGCTAGATTAAGATCATGTAGTATGAATAGCTCACTAAACAGTTACATGTGTTAAAAAGAGACAGAGAAACAGCAAATACAGTTTTTGCTCTACTATATCAACCAGTGACAGGAAATACCTGTTCTGGCTTGGTATTACACTGAGAATAGCCAGTCTTCCAGTACAGACCAACTTGCCAAAATCATGTGCAGTGCATATGGCAAACTGCAGTTCGGAGTTTAGGATGCTTTGAAGATGTAGGGCTGCAATTCAGTGTAATTTCAGTGCACTCTGTCCTTCCACCATTTCAAGGGCACCTTTGCTCATAGGTCAGTGATGCTGAGCATATGCAAGGTGCCTTGCAGTAGCTTTCAGTATTCAGAAAGTGCCCAAGAAGAGTCCCATTGCTAGGCCTATGGACCCATTTGATATGGGACTTTGAAGGCATAGGGGAAATGTCGGACATACCCCAAGGAGCTGATGTAACATGAAGGGGAGGAGAAAGGAGGAAAGCACTGACAAGAGTGGGGAGGATCAGGACTACTCAGTGCCTTACCCGTGGCTGGAGGAAGCTCCTCCAAGGAAGAGGCTGCTGCTGACAGAGGGAGAACACCCTGCTCAGCCCGTGCTGAGGCACTGTCTCAGCAGGCAGGTGGATCGTAGATGTCCCAACAGCATGTTAGTGCCTGTGAAGTTTTCAGAGAGCAGTCTGAGTGAAACATTTTAGTGCAGACACCAGAAAACATTTTTCTTCTCCTTTCTGCTTTTTTGCAGGCTGTTTCTGGATTCGGCTGCTGGTTCACAAGGGTGCGGAGGGAGCTGCGTGGATCTGCACTATCCCCCGCACTAAGCACAGAAGTGTGCCCAGGTTGATGGAAGGGAATTTGGCTGGAAGGGCAGCAGGTGTAGTTTGAAGTCTCTCTTCTCTGCCCTATGCAGAATTTACTTTATGAACTTCCAACCAAGCCATGTGGATGAATTAACATATATAAATAAACGCAAAGACATTTACTCCTTAAAAATAATGCAGTTCTCTCCTCACTTGAGAAAGACTTCAATGCCTCTTGGTGTTTTTCCTGGCTTATGCAGGTCTCTGTGACCTAATACTCAATCTCTACTTTCTTTTCATCCTTTAAAACCTTCATACTGCAATTTACTGTATTCCCGACTCAAAAGCAATATCCACTATGCAAATTACTGGCAGAAAGAGATCATTTTGTGTCCAAGGTCAGCACAAATTTACACTGAATTCATTATATGGCAATTGGCTTGGAAAGGTTTTTGAATGCTAAGATTGTTTATACAGTTTTTATTTCTTTATCTTATGCAGAGTTGGGCTTACACCTAGAAAGATATTTTGATGCTTTAGTGGAAATCTCTAGTAATTTTGCACAGAGAATTGGAAAGAAAAGAGTGCTGAAAAGGACTCTCTGTCCCTTGCTATTGCTCTCTCTGAGTCTGCAAACAAACCAAGAGCAGCTGGCTGCAAGTACAACCCTGGCCATTGCAGATGTACAGCAGGCAGGTGTAAATGAAAACCCGTGACTTTAAATCAGACCCTCTACACTAATAGCTGCCAGTCACATGCCCTGGTGACTGTGATTCACTGTGTCAGGCAGGATCTGTCACGGCAAATAATGTGAGTGATGCTGGTTGACAGGTTGTGTCATCTGAGGAACCTGGAAAATTAATAATGTGATAAAATTCCTTCTTTTTTTATGACTCTCTTTTTCAGACAAGGTCTTCCTGATAGTAGTCTCCTGAGATTTTTTTTTTCTTTTTCTTCTTTCCTTTCTAGGGGAAAAAATTTCTGAGTTATTAAAATGAGAAATATCAATAGCATCCAACTGAAAATTAAAAAAAAAAAAAAATCCTGAAAACCATTCAGTTTGAAAGTATTCAGCAATTGGTGCCAGAAAACTCTTCCACTAGAAATTTTTTTACCTGAAGCTTATCTGAGCAAAAAGTTTCTTCAGATTGAGGAATTAGAAATCATACTATGTAAGAAAAATTACCTCCTGATCACACTTTTATGCAATCGTTTCATGGAGTTTGACTGCCCTGCAGCAGTCTATCCTTAGCAGGATCATTATGAGCTATTGGATACTGAATTAACCAAATGCCAGTTGTATTCCAAGGGTAGAAGGGTGTAAGTCAATAGTAGCTGGAAATAAAGAGTGTTGTCCAATAAATAGATGACGAAAATCAGAGCTCACATGTTTGTTTGCTTCACTCAACCCGAGCTACCAATTCCCATTGTGACCTTGGGCAATCTTTCAACCTCCTTGTATTTGTACAGTTTTACTGCATAATTGAGAAGCAGCAAGACTTTACCAAGCCCATATTTAGGTATCAAAATCTTGTATATTTGGGGAAATAGATTTTCAGAAATAATTCTTACTTCTACAGTGGTCCTTAGCAATCTATTATTTAGAGTGCTTTCCAGTTTCTGAAGTGGGAGTGTAGTGTAAAAGAAGGAAACTACCAAGAGAAGACAAGCATATAAATACCAAGATTGGTAACCATGCTAATGGCTGCCGTATTAAAGTGCATTCCTCTCCTGGGAGGATGTCTTCTTGAATGGGTGCAGCCATGTAGAGTTTCATTAACTCCACCTAGTCTGGAATCTGCTTAATAAGTCAGCCACTTATTGCCCCTATACATTGCATGAATCCCTAAGGGACAAAATGTAATGATACAGGCCCAGATTTGAGCAAAAGAGACTTGCTTGTCTATCCTGCACAGGCATACTCAGAGCAGCAGATTAAGTTCTAGATGCTTCAGAGAAGAAACAACCCCTTCTGATATCCTCTTGCCAGGATGTTTCATACAGCATATTATAACTGAACAACCACTGGAGCAGAGTGAATGTAAACCAGAACATTTTCCACTGGAAAACAACAGGGTAGAGAGGGGGAAAGAAACTGAAATGACGTATTCTTTGTCCTGGCTACAATACTCAGACATTATAAAAAAACAGCACCAGGAAGCCTTAGGATATAAGGTTCTAAATGTGTTTATGCTTATATCTTGTTTTTTCTAGTTTCTAATAAGATTGTTGGGCAATACTATATTGCACTGTTAACAATTTATTCATCAATTTCTTAGCCTCTTTTAACCAAGAAGTGTGTTACAGATAATTTGAGGTAGCTGTTTAGGGAAGACCTGGGACCAGACATGACATTTTCAATATGCAGATAAGATAAATATTGTCAGCATATAAAGGAATTCAGTTAGCCAAAACTTCTTTTGAAAAACAAGCAGGTGACTTGGGTGCCCTTTCTAGGATTGACTTACTTCTCTGAATGTAGATGTTAAGTCAGCATGACCATAGTCAGTGATATATTTTAAAGCTGGACAATGAACTCTTCACCAAAAAAAATACCAGGTGCTCTTGTGCTGTCATTCAGGGCAGGCAACACCTGCCTTCTTTTCTACACTGTGAAGTGGACCTTTGGTGTGTGCAGTACAGGCTTCCCTGTGTGTCTCTGAGAAAAAAAAAACCTAAAATACTAATTCTGTCTTAGGGTCTCAAGTACATTTCATGGGGCCCAAAGGAGATGTGGGTCTTGCTGGTATGCAACCGGTATGGAAGGTGGACTTGGCTGATGTGCTCCAGAGAGTGGGCTGTGGGCCTACAGTGTCTTTGCACTGCTGGATCAGAGAGTCAGCTGCTATTTTGGAGGCTGCTAAAGCAGCATAATAAGTCCCAAATGTTGCATGTGCCTTTAGTGCTGTCGACTGCCCCACACCTCCCCTGTGGTCAGTCCGCACAGAGGGCTCAGAGCACACTGCTCTGCCTGGGGGGCTGGAGCCCTTTGCAGGATCACTTTGTTGTGAGAAGTCAATGTGGATTTGGGAAGAGCTCCTTTCACTCACTTGACTGAGGCAGAAGGGTATTTCCTCGATCTCCCAATATTTTAGAGAAACACGTATACGAAAGGTCTTTCAAAGGGAAAAGTAAGACCTTCAGACAGCAGAGGAGGATAGTGAGTTCTGCAGAAGGAAACTTCTTGGCTTTAATATCTTATAAGAAACAAGAAAGAGCCATTCGACATCAACAACACAAGCAAAGGACCTCCAGTTGCTAGACAAGTCACACTGACTTGCAGGGAGTTACAGACCATGGCTATTCAAATACTTCTTGATCCGGTAAAACCTGGCAGAGATTGCTCAGGATAGTCATATATAGAGAAAAAGGGGTTAGATATGCTTTATTACAGTTCAGATTCATTCTTGTCCCCAAAGTGCTATCAAGACAGTGGACAAAATCAACTTACTACCTTGGGAATAATGTAGATGTTATGGTTGGATGATGGTTCCAGGTCAAATTAATCTAGTCACCTGTATTACTTAGAGAAGTGGTAAGAGGAGGGAGCACTGAGATGAAAGGTATGACAGCACTGAAAGCAGGGAATAGGTTTAAACATGGAAAAAGAGGTCTGTCTAAGGAGAATATGTTTTCCAGTTCAATTTTCTGAAATACCTGGGTTTCTACCACCTAACAGCTTACCACTGTTTTGTACAAATGGGAATTTGACTGTAGGAAAAGGGTCATGTGTGATTTTCCTCTGCTCTTGTCCGACAGTCACCTGCATTGCTGTGACTAATTTGATACTTCCTCTTTGTTGGAATAGGATCTCCTCAAATTATTTTATGTAATTTTTAATTTTTCAAAATTGGCTTTTAAATTTGCTGTGTGTTTTGTTTGATTGTTTGTTTTGGTTTTTTTTCTTTATTTTTTTAAGTGAGAGGGGGAAAAATAAACTTATTTCAGCTTCTACCTCCTCCATTTTTTTTTCTTTTGACAAGAAGAGAGATGTAAGTAAACAGTGTTGAGTGTTTGCTTAAGAGGAACACTTTTGATTTTTTTTTTTAACTTGTTCACTTCTCTGAAAGAGAGAAGGTCATCCCTGTGTTACACAAAATCTTTAAGAAAAAATGCTCATTCTACTTCCCAACTTCTTTGTGTGTCCACATTCTTTATTTCACTCTTTCAAAACAGAGAATTCACTAAACAAAACTGTGGGGTGTTTTTAGATCCAGTTCTAGTTTTTCACTTAGTAAAGCTTTTCCTTTTTTTATTTCAGTTATTAAAAGATACAAAATAGATCCACCTTCAATATCTGATTTATTTTTCCTTTCAAAAGTCTGCCCATAATGATTTTTTCTCTAATTTCATACAACCTTTTCAGATTAAAATTCCTTGCTTTAAAAAAACATATGCTCCATAAATTTACTTTGTAAGAATAAAACATGTATCCATGATAGTAATGCTAAGCTTATATAGAGGACCTGAGTGTGTGCTCTGAGACTGGCAGTGAGTGCTTGACCTCTAAGGTAGGATGTGGAAGCAAAGGGTGAGTGAGAATTGCCTTAGACTGAAGTTAAGCTCTCAGCACATTACAGTGCCAGTTCTCCTTCCCCTCTTCATTGACTTTTGTACCCTTCTTGGGGTTACAGACCAAAAGCTGAACAGTGCCAATTCCACTTATTCTTTCTTGATCAGTTCTGTTTCTGCTACATCTTTTTTTAAAATGAGGTGACCCAAGTTAATGTCATTTTCAGGACACTATTTTTTTTTCTTTTTCACCTTTTTACTCTTCAGAGTTCACCTCTAGCTGGAAACTTTCAAAGTACATTAATGGTGTTTCTCATAGTACAACATTTCAGTGACTTTTCTGCAGGGTAGTCTCTTGGTAGGTCACTGCAAAGCTGAGTTTGATTCTCCCGTGTACCAATGCCTGACTCTATAACTTGATGGGTGATCTTTAACTCTTCTCTTCTCATTTTCTTCATCTGTGTGATGGGGATAGTGATGCCTTTCCACCTTTAATGCTGTGAATATGAACCCCTCCTGTAGGATTCAGCATCATTACTTTGCCTTTAACTTCATTCATCTGAGGTTTAGCTACTTTTACAAAATTTCTCAAAGCCTCCCTAACTCAGGCTTTCCATTAGTTTTACTGATTTTTGTCTCAGTAATATCCTTGCATTCTTCTCCTCATTTTGAGTCTGCAAATCCACCCTATTGCTATTGTTGTAAAATCACATATACAGGACATGTCCTTGGCAGGTCAGATGTTCAGCTGTCCTGCTCTGAGCCTGTCAGCATTGCTCTCCATACATTTCACAGTTAATACCCTGCGGTTTTCCCACTCAGCACCAAACATGCAGTGAACATAAATAAATTTTGTAACCTACAAAATAAACATCCAGAGGGGGAAAAAACAGGCAAAAACAGGGATGTGAAAAATGGGCACAGAAAGTTGAAACGATTGTCTCTGAACGCTGGCTGCAGCACTGGAGGTCCACCCCTGCGCTTACTGAACCAGTGACTGTGATTACCCTGGAGCTAACCATTGAAATGCTATCATATATAGATTTTTTGCTATATATGTGGATGTCAACCCACAAACAAAGCCAGCCATCTAGTCACACTGTGACTGGTCGTTTTCAGCAGCCAGTGCAGGCCTTTATTTTTCTTTGCTTTCTTGCTCTTTTCTCTTTTCTTTCTTGTCTTCTCTAGGCAGAAATTCTCTATCATTTGTGAAGGACTGCAACCCACATCCAGACTGCTTAACAACCCTTTGCTCTTTACTCAATTTGTAAACAGAAAATCAAATTTATCTGCCCTTGTTATTATTTAATTCTGCAATTAGGTTACTTTGGTTTGCAAGGCACTTGAGGCTGTAGACTTCAGGAGAGGTGGCATGCAAAATAAATGTCTATTGACTTGGCAAGGCTGAGGATGTCTCATTGTCCCATTGATCTGTATTATTCTCTGCCTGTTCCATGCTCAATATCTTCTAGTTTTTGATTATTTTTTTTCTTCTGCCTTTTTTGTTTGTTTGTTTTTGTTTTTGTTTTTATTGCTGCAGCACGTTGAATACATATCTTCATTGAGTTGTCCACAATAATTCCTGTATCTTTTTCCTCGGAGGTTACAACTAATTCAGAACACATAAACGTTTACAAGTAGTTTTAAACTCTTTCCCACAAACCACATGCCTACACTGTTTCAATGCTACTGTCCAATTACCTAGTTTGGTTTAGCTCGTTTGGAGCTCCTTATAATCTCATGTCTTGTCTAGGCTGATTTGTTTTTGTTTCATCAGCATGTTTTTTCCTTCCCATTTCCTTCCTGCAGGTTAATGAATGTGTATTTTTTATTACACTTTTGTGATGAGCTGCAGTGTGATATATGGCTGTTTCTTTGAAAGGGAAATGAGACAGCTGTCTATTGAGAATGACCCCAGTCTTGGGTTGTAATCTTTGGACAGTGTTATTTGCTGATCTCCTGGGAATGGGTTTATTGACTTCTTTTTATGGCACTTTAAATTGCAATTATTTACAAGCATAAGAGCACATGGTTTTTCTTGGTCTGCCTTTACCTGAAGATCTAACAGCCCCCTATTATTGTGAATATAGTCTGACAAAGTCCCCACATTACTAGAATAAAAGTTGTGCCTCCATTTTATGGATACAAATCAAAATTACTTGGTAAAAAGATTACAATAGATAACAGGAAACAGTTTACCCACCCCAGTCTCTCATAGGCATGGACAGAAAAGCAGTCATATTTTTACGATACTTTCCAGCCTTCAGCAGCCTGGATTTCTCAGGGATTTCTGCAGGCAAAATCAGTATGTTTGCATTTATTGTCCCTCCATGGCAAACTTTTAACCCAGGATGAACAAAACTCAGGAAAAAATGGTAGAAGATTTCTGAGTGGTTCATGCTCTGGTGGCTGCTTCTGCTGGTGAAATTCTCTGGGTATTTTCTGCAGCAGTAGGAAAATTGTTCTCAGACAGGTCCAGACCTGAACCACAGGTCTTTACTCTAAAGAATTTGCTGTGGATCTATCTGTGTATCTTCAACACAGGCAGTATCAGCATACCCTTTGCTCCAGGACAGCTGCCCCTTCATGGTAGGCACTCCTATGGCTGAACTACTGGTTGTCCGTATTTTTACATCAGTCAGGAAGAAAAGAAGATAGCTTTAACCACTGGGGAGAACTTTCCTTGAGGCTTCACTGAATCTGCACAACAAGCCAAGGACAGTGCTAGTAGAAACAGCTTTTCTGCCTCTAATTGTAGATTCTATCCTTGCTCCTTTCCCCCTCACTTACTTGTTAGTCTCTGTTTCTAATCTTGCCTTTAACTGGTATTCCTGTTATTTCTCTTATCAGGGACCCTTAAGGGGTTAATTCTTTAGCATGTCTGTTTCCAGGATCTAGTGGGACCTTCCACTGCTCCCTTCTCAGCTGGCTTGTCTTTGAACCCTACAGATCATAGGATTGCAGGATAATCAAGGCTGAAAGGAACCTCAGGAGGTTTCTGGCCCAAATTCAGCACAAAGAAAGGCTAGATGTGAGATCAGAAAAGGTTGCTCAGGGCTTTATCCAGTTTAGTCTTGAAAACTTCTCTGGAGGGATCCTGCACAAGTTGTCTGGGTAACCTGCTCCAATATCTGACTGTTCTCTTGTACAAAAAGTTTTTCTTGATACCCAGCTGGAGCTTTTCTTGTTCAAATTTGTGCCTAGTATCTCTCATCTCCCCACCATCACTGTGAAAGGTTTAGTCATCTTCTCCATGTCCTCCTCATAGACGCTAGCAGGGTCCACCTGAAGCCACCTCTTCTCTAAGCTGAACAAATCTAGTTCTCCAGCTCCTAATATTTTTTCTCTGTTTTTTTCCACGTATTTCTTTTACTGGGGGGCTCAAAAGAACACTGTGTCTAGATGTGGTCCAGCAGGTACTTAGTGGGAGGATGATCCCACAAGCTCCTGGCTGTGCTCCTGCTCGTCCAGCCCAGGATGCCATTGGCCACCTTTGCTGCCAGGGCACACTCCTGACATGTGCTGTCTGCCAGGACTCTCTGGAGTCTTTACAGTGAAGCCAGTCAGCCTCAGCTCGGCTCTGCATAGAGTACAACCCATTAATCTCTGTTCCCTGAGCCTAACCCTCCAATCAATTTCTACAACCTGGTTGGTTGCCCACTCATCCAGACCATAGAGTCCAAACTCAGGGATAAATGTTGTTGGAGACACTGTCAAAAGCCCTGCTAGAGTTGACAAAAATGTTGTCCAGTGATCACCCCTTGTACACAAATCCAGCTATTTTATCATAGAAAGCAATAGGTTTGATCAGGAATGATCTACCTTCAGTAAATCCAAGCTGACTAAGTTATAAGGGGCTCCTTTCTGTGCTGTTCCCAATGAGTGGGACCTGCTGGGCCCCAAAGTCTCAGAAACATTCTCAGAATCTAATAATGTTATGAGTTTTTATTCTTTGACCTTGAGTTCTTTTTTTGGGTTTCGTTTTTCACACTCAGGAAAGTGCATTTCTCTCTTTGGCAACAGTTCATCCTCCTCCTTCATGAACAGTGAAGCAAAAAGTTCATTTAATTTTTCTGTAATGTCTACCACTTCTGGCATCTGGTCTCTGCTCTTCTGTCTCTGGGAGATATGAATGATTCCTTTGTTGACCTCTTCATATATTTGAAAAAAGTTCTATTATTTACCTCAAGTTCTTGTGTGGTCTTCATTTCACCCTCTCATTAGCTTTTTGAGTTTGTTTGGTGTAGGTTTTTTTGCTACAGCCATCACCTCATGCTGCAAGATTTCTGTATCTTCCTTAGTACAGTACCTGCTCGGTTTAATGATTTATAATTCTTATCTTTGATTACTTTTTGTTAAAGCTGAATTTGCTGCACATCATCTAGCAGGAGCACAAAAAAAGTTGACTTTTTAATTATTTTTAATAAAATTTTTTTTTCTTTTCTGAGTTATTTTCTAATATTGCTGTTCTCTATAATGCCGACTATTGACAGTCGGATATCCATATTAGGAAACCTGCAAATACACAAGACTCCATTTTCTTTTAGTCCTGCTCCTCTCTCCAGTTTGAGCAGCATAGGAGCAACAAAGCAACCCAGGAGTTCTTCTGCCATGTAAGCTCCACTGAGAACCTCACCACTCTGCAACACTGCTATCTATTTTACATGCATATGACATCTCAGTTACCAAAAGTCATGGATGTGGTACTGTCTGTCCAATGTCTTTCTGGCACAAAAGCTCCTTGAGGAGGACAGCCTCATTTCACCCGCTTCCTAAGCAAGCGTCTGAGAAAGACAAGACTAAATAACACACCTGGGTGTTGGGAGATGAGGGTTGCAGAACTGCATTCTTTGCCGCCTTTGGGGGCTGAATCCAGTGGTTTCTTCCCATAACAAAACCTTAGGTAATATACAATGAAGTACCGAAATGTACTGCCAAAATGGAGCTAATTGGCAAAGCAAAGGCGTGGTGTCACCCTCAGTATGTCCAGAAGGGCTGGTGCGCATTTTTGAAAGGGAGAGAGCAGTTTTGTTTCCTTGAGCTTCATGTAGGATTTACAAGCATACAGTACAGTGTTCTTCCTAGGAAAGAATCACAGGCAGATTTGCCCTTGGGTTTGTATGTTATTTGGTGTTTTTTAAAAAGAAATCTCTGGTATGCTTTTCACTTCCTTGCACTTGGGTTGTTTAGGACCACAGTTCTGTGAGATGTTTTTTTCAGTCAGGACTCTTTGTTCTTAGAAATTCTGGTTATGGTGTAAAGCTGTTCCTTTGCTTCAGCACAGAATTTCTCTCTGAGTATTTCAAAACATATGATAAATCCCCTTGTAATTAATTCATGGAGTGTTTTACTGAATACCTGTGAATTACTAGGTTTTTTTTAAAAAAATAAAGAGCAGAATAATTGGGAAAAAAATGTTAAAAAAAAAGGAATAAGTCACAAATTAGAGACACAACTGTAGCCTTCTCCTTCTTCTACTCCAATCAGAAATTCATCCTGCTCTTGGAGGTCTAATTTCCTTCTTGTTGCCTTTCAAGAGTCTTTTTTCCCCACTCAGTGAAGTTTTTGCTAAGGGAGACGAGTGACTAAAAATAATACACAACAGCTATAAGTATTCCCAACTGTTAGTCTATTCTACATCTTCGTACTTTTTTTGCAAATAGAAGCATGCTTGCAATGTGTATAATATGTACACATACTATTTACAGAGATACAGTTTTCTAAAAACAGACTGATTACCTCAGTTCCAACCCCTTGTAGACAACTACTTGACATGATTTCTAGGTGTGCCAAATGTCAGTAGTTCCTTCTCACTACTTGGAAGAGCTGACTGCTTGAAAGAAGTGCATTTGCTGCCCCTACCCCCCATGGCCCATTCTAACTGGAGAAGAAAGTCTGAGGGTTCGAGGAACTGCCGGAGGCTCATAGCAAAATAGGAGGTGGCGCCTCTCCAGACCGACAACCCCTGATCTAGCCATCTAATTTGTGTTTAGGGATTGCTCATACATGCCTTTCTCATTTTATAAAGGAAGGAATTAATAATTCTTGGCAGGGGACAAGTATTTCCCCCTGCAGCTCTTAACCACCCATGAAGATCACAGAATAAAGTCACCAGTGAAGGACATTGTCTGACATTCAAGCAGCGGAAATTTTTGTCTGTGGCTCTACAGCAGTCAGGGGGCAGCTGTGAGAAGATGCCCAATCCTGTCACTTCTCATGCCTGCCCATGCTGTGACTCTGGCTGCCTCACTCTGCATTGCTTGGAGTGTAATTTGGGTGGCTGAATGAGGTGACACAACAACTTTGTAGGTATTGGAGTCCACCCAGGGCTGAGGGACAGCACGTGCTGGTGCTCCCTGCCAGCAGAGCTGTTGGTTCCTGGGCTGAGGAGCTGTCTCACAGGCAGGTGGCCTCCCCAGCAACATGGGGTAGGGAAGGAAGGATGTCCCCTCCTGCTCTCCAGCTGCAGGCCCTTTTCATTCCAACCTCATGTGATATTTTTGAGTAGCCCAATTCCTGCCTCTAACTAGGTGTGCTGGTTTAGGCTGGGATGGAATCTATGCTTTTGCACTGAACAATGTAGGTGGATATTGGTGGATTTTGGGAATGGAGTTATCCTGTTCTCCCCACCCAGCACTGGGCAGAGACATCCCTTGCCCATACGTAGCATGTGTGTCCCAAGACACAGATCAAAATATTTTACCACTAGAAATGCTGCCTCAGCAGCCATTTGGTCAAAAGCTTTAGATGGCCAGCCTTATCCTGTTGCTGTGCTGTGTCTTTCATTCCATCCTGTACTTCTGCACCTTATAACCCTTAACTCATTCCACATGAAGGACCACTGTGATTACCAACTCAGCAGCGTTTTAATTTCTGAAGCAGAGAGAAAACGTTGACTAGTGAGTTTGAAATTATTCACTTAAATTTCCAATGTGAAGCAGAAATTCCAAATGCTCATGGTGTTGAACCTGCCTATGGGGAAATAAAAAAAAACACATTTTGTTGTTTGTGAATTTGAAATAGAGATGTTGCTCACCAACATAATAAGCAAATCATCAAACAGTTCTTTTGAATTTGTTTGTTGACCTTTCTAGCCTGTCAGCAGTTAGTGAAGACATTTTAAAACAAACAAAAAAAAAATCACATATTATGAGAATTGGTATGAAAAATAAAAGAACATTTTTTTAGCATCAGAATTAATTTCTTGGCATGAGAAAAGAAGAATTAAAATGAAATCAGCTCATCCAGTGTGATGTATGCATTTAGACTGACATAACAGGGAAACAGAGACTCCCACCAGTCACACTTTTATGTGTTGCAGGAGATGTTTTATATAACTCCATAGTGGCTACACCACTTCTTTTTCCTTGGTCTACGCTCTGTTCATGAAATTCTATGTGTCATTTTGGTTTACATAAAAATATTTTGTTGTAACAGAAACACAAACCCGCTGTGCAGCCTTTGGTTCTCTCTGTGAAATTTTAGATCATTAGTTTCAATGTTTTAGAGCTTCAGGCACTGCTTTGCAGTGATGGTCTAGTGAGCCATGTTGCCCATTGCAATTAAAACATGTAACACTGCTTTAAAAATGTAGTATTTCTGAGAAATAGAATAGTCACTCAAATCTGTTGGGAAAATTTTCTAACATAGCTGCAATATCTTCTCATCTGCTTTCTGCTTCCATTATTGATTGTAATGAGGAAGATGTATTCAATGGGAATTACTCACACTGGATGACTGTAATTTTGTAATGGAAGGTCACAGAACAAATGAAAATTAGTTTTACATGATTTTGCTTTTTAAATTGTGACAGATCTTTAACTGGTGAAAAATTGCAAGTTTTGCCGAGATCAGGAGTGGTAAGCAAATTTACTCTGGCTGAGCAGCTCTCGTTTGCAAGACTTAATCAGAAATACTTGTGAGTGAATTGATCTGAAATTTGTGGTTGATCAGATTTATTCAGCTATCTTTAAAAAGAATATTTTTTTCAAGATCAGTTAGGTTTCATGGAAGAAATCCCTTCCTTACTGAATCTGATGGAGAAAAAGACATACTCTTCACTAGAGCATATGCGGAATTAGTGCCTTTGTACGCTGGTAACAAAATTGAAGGAAATGGAGGGAAAAAAAACAGATAGTGGCTACACCACAGTTCTTGAAACAGAAAATTACTATGTTGCACTTAGTATTTGTGCTTGCATAACATGCAAGTGTCCTGCTCTCATTCACACTGAATGCTTCATGCGCATACAACATAAAGGGAAGTTTCAATAGTCTCAAAAGCCGAGAGCTCATGCTTTGGTAGTAGATCATGAAGGTACAGGAAAGAGCAAAGAACTACATCTACTGAGGATGTGGTGTTTTTAAGAGAAAACTGGATAAGTGGCCAGAAAGAAATAAAGAAATGCTCTATTCAAATATGATTGCTGCGTGCTTGGAGATGAGAATTGAAGGCAAAAACAATGCAGAGGGAATCATCAGTCAAGTCTGTCTGCATTTAGCACCAGTGCATGAAGCCATTGCAATGTCATGTGAGTAGTCATACAACCACTGTTTCACAAGCTCCTTGAGATGGGATGAATTTTAATATTTTGAAAGAGTCTATGTTTTTAAAAAAAAAAAATTTGCAAATATATTCAAAATTGTTTTTTCAAGTACTGATTTTCAGAATTGCACAATAATTTTTCTAAGGTGGCCTTGCAGATGGACTTGGCCATAAATCTGTGCATGGGATGTGCAAGGTTGTCATATAAACCTTTCAGCCTGGGAAGTTATGGCTGTTCTACTGAGGGGAACTGCAGCTGCTGGTATCTGTGAGTCAAATAAACCTCTGCCTTATTATTGCACTGCTATTTAAAAATGTGGAACAAACATCTTTCTTCAGATAATAATAGAAAAGTTGATTGTTCCATGTCTTCAGGGAAAGAGTTCTTGAGGTCAGTAGGGACAGGAAAAAAGTATTGAAATAAAATAAAAGTGCTAGAGTTTTGTAGATCTCTGAAAAATAACCGAGCTTCAGTTTCATTTCAGTGGGGCCTGGGGATCTGGAAAATATTCTCGATCTACCAGACATTTGCAAGTTACTGCTCTTTAAAAAAAGAAATGTTTTCATATGATTCCTAATTATATTCTTTTCTAATGAATGGAGACAATTTGAGATGATTTGTGGCAGGAGATAGACAGATATGATGAAAAATCAAATGGGAACAATGTACGCTGATGACTTTCCGTGAGTCTCTGTAGAATGATTATTATTGCCTTTTACCAGACATAGAGAGGAAAGTGTATCAGTGAACTGGTAAAAAAGTCGTTCTACACTTCTTTCTCATTTCCCTAAGAATACAAAGGTTAATCTTTATTAAACTCCCTTCTTTCTGAAGTAGATCCATTAGCAAGTCAAGAATCAAGCTATCGTGATAGCCACCCTCAGTGCTGTCACACACTGATGCTTTCCCTCCCCTCCATCCATGGTCTATAGGGAGCTGGTAGCATCCAGCACTGGCTCTTATGCAGCACATAAAGCCCTGTAGAGCTCAGGGCTTCTCCACACTGTCATTCCTACGCAGAGTCAATTTCCCATCTTTCCTTCCTGCATCTTGCAGGACAAGTCTTACTGATACTGAGGGATTAATGTCTAACTTGGCTCTATGCTGAAGTACAGGAGGCTGTCAAATACACGTGATCAGCTATTCTAGCCTCCTGCTCTGAGCAGGGCTATCTCGCTCCAGGTTGCTCAGACTCTTGTCCAAGCTGGTTTTGAATATTTCCAAAGATGGAGGCCGCACTGCCTCTCCTGGGCCCCTGCTCCCTCTCTGAAATCTTTTCTCCTTGTGCCAGGTTGAAGTTTCCCTTGCTGGAACCTGTAACCTCTACCTTTTCTTTTTTTTGTGACCCTGAGCAGAGGGATGCTGGGACCATCCTGGGGCTGCCATCCAATGGGGCTGGCAATGAGCAGGGGGCAGGACACTCCATCAGTTCTGACGGTGCACCTGGGAGTGTCCCATTCTTCTCCTTTTAAAAGAAGGTGCCAGAAGCCCTCCATTGATGACAGCTGCTGCTTTAAGCTTCATGGTACTCATTACCGATTGACTCAAGCAATGAAGTAAGTCTTCAAAGTAAGAAAAGAAAGACTCCTAGTAAGAGTCAAAACTGTAGCACTTTTCACTACCTCTAGCAAAGCAGTGTTCACACCCAGTTCTTTCACCTTTTCACATTGTCACCATCAATAGCACCCTACAGCATCAAGGTCCATACCATAGGTACACTTGTCAGGAAGGAATTTTCTCTTGTATCTGAGTTGATTCAGTGTTAATTTCATTGCTATTCCCTTCTTACCAACTCCATTCCTGCCTCCATCTTGTACCTTGAGACAGGAAAGCACAAATGACCCTTCTGCCTTCTCTAAGGTCTTCACTTGACAGCCCAGAAGGGAGCTGTCCCTAGTGGTCCCCTCCTCCAGCTGACTTACACCATGGGGCTCAGCAATAGCTCTACAGCCATCTCTGATAGCACTGCTGCACAGATGGGATCTTCCAAGAGGGCAGAACAACATCTGGAGGCCAGAAACCACTTCAGCCACCCTAAGCTATTCTGGTTGCTATTCATGGACTGGAACTTTCAGTTAAATAACTCCAATCACTGCAATTTCTTCTCCTAGGAGAATGTTTCCAAGACTTTTATTGTTTCTATTGACCTGCCTTGCTTTCCTGTAGCCCTGCAGCTCTGCAATATTCTCTCTGAAATAAGGGGGCCCGTAATTCACACAGTGTTTATTTGACACCCTTTGTAGTCAGGGTAAGCGAAGACAATGCTGGGAAGGCAGATTTTCCCTGTTCCACTTGCTGTGATCCCAGTATGTTTTGTCTTTTCTGCCTGAGTTGATGGGGTCATGTAGTAGGCACAGGCTGAAAATGTCCTGTGGTTGTAATATTCAGCTCTTTAGCTTCAGACTGCTGAGCCTGAATCATGAACGAGTTTAACAATCAAGCCAGGGTGAATATTTTGTCAATGCGACATTTTTAGAATAATAAATAGGTGAGTAATTTATTTAAAAGATGTTCTCATTTCATAAATATTTCCATAAAAGCTTGAGGAAGCTTAATTATATGGCAATCCTTCACCCCATTGTGGAGGAGCAGAATTATAACTAGCTTCACTTTCCATGCTCAGCAGCTCTGTGATTTCTGATCATACTCTAATTGCTCAGAAGCAGAACCTGCTCTGCTTTAAATGACTGTTAAATGATTCAGGAATCATATTTACATGGAGCAATTGTTCACAAGATTCACAAATCTTCACAAAAAACCGTGATGTGAAAAGCATCATTCATTTTATAAATGGCAGTTCTTAAATCCGTTGTATTTCTTCCTTTCACTGAATGTGCATCTTCTATAATGTGGCTTTGGGTCATTTCTAATTTTTCTCTAAAGAAAACCACACTAATTACAGCTTGATTAGATAAGTAGTTAGTGAGACAGCAAGTTGCTTGCATAGCCTGGAAGAGCTGTTAGAAAAGGTTTTAGCAATTGAAGCTCATGGGAATATACAGCTTAAACTTTTCAGAATGAGAGCAGGCATCCAATCAATATTTAAGCCTATTTCATGACCTTTTGTCCCTGTGATTTTAACTTGCTGCTCAGCTAACCAAAAGCCTGCAATATGACACTTTCTATTTTAGTATGTCTTTTTTTTTTTTCTACAAAGATTGAGAGGAGAATTCTTAATATTGAAAATCATTAGGAGTGGTTCACCTCACAATTTCTTTGTTAGACTACAAACAGAATTATAAATGGATTCAGGAATATGGAGTCTGAATACTTCATATTGACAAGAGGTCAGGCTCCTCTCTCAGCTACACCAGTGCAAATCAGAAGAATATTTTTTTAAAGTGCAGTTATTTTTAGCTGGTATAAATTTTAAGATTATTTTCAGGAATAAAGTTCTTACAAAGTAAAAAGTGGTACATATTTCAGGAAGAAAGTATATACAAAGTAAAAAGTGGTACATACATTTTTCTTGGTATTCTTTGTATTTATTTAACCTTTGCTTTTATTTTCCACTCTATAATCCTTTGCTGGTGAAGTTTAGGGATTCAGATAGACATTTGGTAGCTCTGCAAAGGCAAAATATCAAATGCAATGAAGGCTCCCTATAATTTCCCTTAATCTCATGCTGAGTTACTACCAGCATGACCCTGAAAGTAGTATTACTTCCTAAATACACAGCCTTGATGAACAATAAATTTCTCTTTCATGACAGGTTTATTGTTCTGTTGAGGAATTGCTTGAGAGCTATTTCACTGTATACAGTGAAGGTGTAATTGGGCTACACCAGGCTTATTCCCTTAATACATTAGACAGTAATTTCATGTCACCTTTTAGTACACAGGGATCTGATTCTGTTAAACTGATTGATTACTTTATTGGGATTCATTTGCTGGCATTTGTATAAAGCAGTGTCTTGCTGAAGGGAGAAGTGTAAAACTTCACTCCTTTGCCAAGAGGGCAAGATCTGTGTGAGAGAAGATGACTACAAAGCAGCCTGTGCTGCACTGCAGGGCATTCAAAGAAGTTGTCCAGTCTCTCTGTCCATCCAAGACAGACACAATTCAACCCACCATTTGCCTTCCCTGTCAGACATTTATATAAATTGTTCTTAAAAGTCCTGGTCATCTTCTGTGGACTAAATCTGCAGATATGCAAACCTCTCTCTTATGCCTCTTTTCACAGCCACAGGGAAGCCAACGTTAATGCCCAAAGAGGCAAAGATGCACTTCTGGAGATCCCACCCTGTTATGACTGAACAGCGCCTCACCATCCATGAAAAAGAAATTGTCCCTAAGTTCTGAAAAATATTTATCATTGTTTTTTCAAAAGCATCTGCTGCTGTTCTGACAATCATCTAAATTAGATTGTGCTGAGGAAAAGCTGACCTTTTCCTTTCCCCAGTGAGGTCTTCTATTGGAATTCGATAAATAAAATCAGTCAAAACCCACTTAAATTTCCTCTTAGAATATTTCCCTAGATAGAAGCCAGAGTGAGGAATATTAGGCTAAATTCTCTCTTGACATAAATCCATTGAACCTAAATTAATCTATCTCTCGGAACAACCTGATTGTTGCATCAGGTGAAGTATCCTTTTGGCATAGCACCCAGTACCTAAACTAAGTTACATCAGCAGAGAATTTGTTTTGCTATCACTGGAATCAGAAAACCAGCTTTTTTTTTTTAGTGCCACACTAATAAATGTTCTTTGCAACAGTGCATGATGAGGATTCAGCAATAAAAACTTATTTGTGTTTCCTTACAATTTTAATTTACAAAATTGATTCAGTCAGAAAACTGAAGATTTTTCTTTCAGAACCAAGAAGGATGTTCCTGTGAAGTTTTGAAGAAAATCTATTAAGCTCTGTTTGAATCTCACTTCATTAAACATTTAGGCTGACTTGCTGTTTTGATATTTGTTATAATGGGTTTTGTATCTTTCTGAAAAACTTGTTGCTCTGTTGCTCCCAGTCAGAATTTTCAGAGAGCTACAACTGTTTGGAAGCAGAGGGCTAGTTATGTGTGAAGAAACCAGTCATAAATGAAAACACTGAACTAATTATATCTGCTTGGATATTTTTGCCTAAAGTTGTTTTGAGGAGCCCAGTGCGCAGCCTGTAGTAATGAGGGTTCCCAGCCATTATCAAACCTAAATTCCCCTGGATGAAGCAGGACAGACTCTTGCCTCTGTATTGTCCGTCTCGACTCTATATTTATCTGTGTAAGGTCTTCTCATTGAGGTACAGTTTTCATGCACATTAGTCACCCTGAGCGGTCTGCACAAAGTTGATCCTGACCTGCACTGTGCCATCGCTTGCCAGCAGGCTTCACTGCTAATCTACCATGAAGGATGCTTCATTTGCTGCCAGGTGGGTTGCACAGAGGGGCTGTGTTGTCCCACTTTTCCTGCCCCTGTCCAGAAAATTTCAATCATGCTTTAAAATGGGCAAGTGGAAAAAGGCAGACTCGCATACCATGCACACATTCTGCCTCATTTAGCACCTACATACAAAAAAAAAAAAAAAAAAAGTTAATAGAGCTGCCAAACCAATTACATTAGATTAAATTAGATTAGCGAGCCAAAAAATTAAGACATCATGGCAGACAGGTCTAGGAATGCTGTGGCAAAAGGGAGTGTGGGATACTCAGCTCTAGAAAAAATGAATTTACTCAGTGAGCTACCACTGAAATAAAAATATTTGAAAAATGTCAGATGGAACTAAAACATTTTAGACATATGGTGCATTAACCAAATGTTTAAACATTTGCCTTTAGCTCCATAAATGTAGAACTGATGGAATGAGTGTAGCAGGGATACAGATTATCTTTAAGTGCATTAAAATGCACATGTTCATTGTAGTGTAGGCCAGTTATAAATGAAATACAGACCACATCTATCTAATCTCATCTATTGATGATATCTACACTTCTCTCTTACTTTGAAAATTGCTGGTCATCTCTGTCTTGGGGTATTTTTTCTGTTGACTGAAAATATGAATATTGGAACATTATAATCAACAACTCCCCCAACACCCAAACCAATCAATGCTTTGTTTTCTCTAACTGGGGTACTGAACTTGGTGTCAGATGGAGCATTTGCTACACTTACTATAAATAATTTTGGAAAATCACTGCAATTCTCTGGGTTTAGGTACTGCACCAGATTGCAGAGATAGCCTCTGATAAAACAGAAGAATCTTCCTCTGTCATCCCCTATCTGGTATATATACATGCACTGGGAGTTGCAGGGTGCTTGGACACTTCAGACAATGATCACAGAAAACATGCACTCAGTGGGTGTTCTCAGATAGACAGCCAGGCCTCCCAGAATGTGTAACACCTCCAGGGTTTTCATAAATATCCTCCAATTGTCTGAATAGGAAGCAAATGAGAGAGAAAACCAAGCCCCCTATTGTTATGAGTAAATCTGTGAAAAAAAGAATCAACTTTTTCTGTTCTACAACTGTTATCATCTTTCTAAAAATTATATTATTTAAGAAGTGCCAACCCAAGCAATTTTCTGGACTTTGAAAGTAGATGTCTTGACAATCTTTATTTTAATTCACCATGAAAGCTTCTCAGCAAAGCAATTGTATGCTTGAGATGATGTTTTGAGCTGGTTAGGATTCCAGCATCCTATTATTGAAACTTTCAGACAGGCACACAGATCTATTAGGCTGAAAAGGATGGGGGTTGGTAAAGTGGAAAAATTGGAATTGATATGATACAATTATAAAGTAAGTGAAGTGACTGCAAAGAGGTGAGAAGGTCTGTACTCATCTGTGGCTAAATAGTGTGTGCAGTATATCAAAACCATCTGTGGGTCCTGCAGAAATGTTTGAGGAAGGCCACTGAGCAAAGCATGTTAATAATTGATCTTCTGGGTTAAAAATGCTGTAAGTCTTGTCTTAAAATCAGTCAGCATCAGAGAGCTGGTGACACTGTGTGGCAGTGATGGATTAACCCTTTGCTCTGCTGATGATGAGACTGGATACAGTGCTTCCTCAGCCTTTGTCCAGGGACAAAGAGTAGAAAGCTTGTCACATTGGCATAACTGTGCTAGGGGTGCCAGCTCCGAGTAGGCACATCACAGCCTAAAATGGGTGACAGGAGCTGCTGGGGGTTTTGGGAACCTTTGTGCCTGTTCCATCTCAGCTCTCCACCTCCAGCTCCTCCTCCTCCTTCTCCTCTCTGCTCTCTTCTAGTGTTTCAATGCAGGTGTTTTTCTCAGTTGTCAGGACTGCCAGAGGGAAGTTTGGGATTTTGTTGCTAGTTTCCCTTTATCTTATGGGCTTGCTAGGAAAGATCAGAGGATGAGCTTTTCCTTCCCATTTATCTCACACCATAACTGTGAATGCCATATGGGGAATCTGCTTGCTCCAAAGAGCATATGCAGGTAAGAGTGTTCTGGCACATGTATGAGCTTCATGTGAGATGGCTTGATTCAGCATGACTTCCAAACCAGAGGAGGACACAGTAGGCTCAGGACAAGTTAAACATAGTTGGCAGCCGTTCTGATAGTCCATGCTTTCCAGCTGCATTCCCCAGAGTCCTCATGGCTGGGCCCTGCAGCTTTGCTGGCCAGGAGAGGTGGCTGCTCTGCCTGCTCAGAGCATCCCAGCATGGCCTGGCAACCAGCCCTGCCTCTCCTGCAGCCCCTGTGTCTGCCAGACCTGGCTGAGCCTGAGCTGGGCCTCTCCCTGGGGTGCTTGGAGAGACACCTTCCTCCAGATGCCCACGACAGGGATGGGAGAGCTGGGGTGGGAGGTGGAGGCCAAGCCCAGCGAGCTCCTGGCTGCTGGACAGGCTGCTCGCTCCAGCTGACAGAAACATGCCCAAAGCAATCATTCACCTGCCTGAGGCAGAAGAGGCCCATATGTAAAGGGGTGGTTTGGCCTCTGGTTGGTTCAGCAGGTTTCTGTCTCACACGAAGAAGTGTGAGACAGTATCAAAACTGACATTTTTCTACGTTTGTATGTGGTTCAGACAAGGATAACCCAAAAAGTAAGGGCAAAAGCAAGCTGACAGTTACTGGCTCAGGTTACCTTCAAGAGAGCTGAAGGGAAAGGATAGGGATACACACGGTAGAGGGAAATCTCCAGAATCAGTTTGTCAGAATAAACTGTTGTCTTCCTCTCCAGGAGGTGAGTCTGGGTCTACCTCTTCAAATGGGCTCTGAGAGTTGTGATGACTCAGGACCAATGGGACACATCTGGTGGCACCTTGGGAGATGCTGGCCAGCTGAGGAGGGTCACAGGCAATACTAAAGGACAGGTCATACTCTTATAAGCTTTCTCTTCAGTCTTTTCTCACCTTTTTCTCCTTCTTACGTGATTTTGCAGGCATTTGGACAAAAGCAAACATAAACCATGACCAAAAATCTGTAAGAGCTTAGACTGTGCTGGGAGAGGCCACTGCACAGAGGAACTTTGAAGCCCTGTTTACCATGATAATAAATTGTCATTTTGGATTTCTTCCATCTCTGATCACCAGTTTGTATCCCGATATCTCAGAGGAGGTGCAAAGGTGGATAAATGCTGTTTGCTGATAAGGGTGTGGCACAAGACTGGTGGCACAAAAGGGCAATCAACTGTCAAATTTATGTGGCAATTGAACCTCCTGCACAGGTAGATATTTATTTAGCTCTTGAGAGTAAATCTCTCTAGTGAATTTCAGAATCTCCCTGATACAGAAATACCGAACCTAAGGGATATTGCCATCTTAATACTGAGCTTCTGCAAGAAGTATTTCTGTGTGAATTGGACTTGTTACTCCAGATGATTACAGTTCCTTTCCCAAAAAGCACAACTGCACTAGAGAAACTCATATAATTTAAAAAGAGAAGACTAGAAGCCAGTTCTGTGAAAGGAATGAGTTTTATGTGACAATAATAAATTTGGGTGTGACAGACATACTGAAGGAAAACTGCTTTAAGGTAACACATGTGCCTCAGAACTTGTGGCTATCTGCCCATCCTGTCCTGCTTGCGCTAACTTACCCAGATGTATGTGTGCCTCCTTGCTTGGAAAATACTTTCTAACTCCCCTTTACGACTGACTGGCCTAAGTCCAAAGTCTCGGTAGTATCGTATTTCTGTCTGCAAGCCTCAGTGTTCACAGTTAAACTAATCATGGCAACTAGCCTCGAGTAAGTACCTTGGTGTCTGGATGGATGGATGGATGGATGGATGGATGGATGGATGGATGGATGGAAAAACGCTACTGGAGATGAATTTCTCTGTGTTAACACTAAAATCCATAAGGTGGAATCAAATCCCTCACCTCTTACTGTGAGACTATGCCAATGGACATCATATCTTACACAGAACAGGGTGGGAGGGTTACCCGTTTTCGGTCAAGCTATGTGCACAGCAGCTGGTATGTGATTTTGGGCAGTAGGGTAGATGTCACTGGGCACAAGTGGCTGCTGTCCAACAAACAGAGTTTGCCATGAAGTATAGTAAGAGTGGCATCTTTTTTTTTTTATAAATGTGAATCTTGCCTTAATGGTGCTTTTATTGCCTCACACCTGTACTTCTCAGGTGGTTCCATGGCATTACCCTTGAGATGCTTCAGAAGTTGAAGCAAGACCATGATGCAGAACACCATTTCCTATGGCAATTTTTACACTGGTAGCACGGAAAAATACACTGCCTGCCCATGAACTTGTAGATTGAACTTAAAAGCTTAGATAACCTATCAGAGAGATGACTTTCCTTCTTGAAACACAGTTGCCATTTCTTTATACTTAACAAAAAAACTAGGGTCTTTTTTTTTTTTTTTTCACCCACTGACTGCCGTAAGCAGCTCCCAGCACAAGAGTAAGTCTATAAACTGATTTGTCTCATCAAACATGATGAAATCTGTGGCTCTCACCAGGCTCTGTGGTTGTTGTGGGCAGATTCCATCCTTATTAGTTGCTGTTCAGGTTTTTAAGTGTACTGTCATACAGTGGAAGCTCTGGCTCATTATAGCATAGTGCATCTTCAAATATGTTCACCTTCTGCCTTCCCTAACTCCTTGTTTTCATTTCATCCTTCTCCTTCTCTAAAAACAGAGAACATTTTTGGAGGGTTGCAAATAAGGAAGCATATGATTTACTGCCATCTTTAGTGTGAAGCTAGTGTGTGATGATAAAACAGCTAAATTAGACCAAAATGTGGAAATTGAAGTAAACAAGATAAATGAACCCATATCAGAGTGATATGGTCTAGGGGTGAGCGCTTTGAAAATATTGGGTTAATATCTATGAAGATGTCTCTGTTTCCACCACCGAAAATTCAAGATGAAAGGACCTGCCTGTATTTACAGGGGTGGTGCTATATTTGAGTACAAAAAAATTTAAAAAATTATCTTCTTACTTGTTATAATAGAAATTACACTGTGGCAATTGTCCTAGGATAAGAATGGTATGCTATGGTAAAAAAGTCCAGTTAATAAGGAACACTCAGTATACCCATAAAACAGATACGTCTCCTCATAAAGGAAGTGCTTTTTAGAGAACCCTCTTCAGAAAGTGTGGTTTTCTTGAGACATTGTAATAAAAATAATTTATTGAGATGGATCACAGCATCTTATTTATATCATAGTGCATCACTCTATTGCTTGCTTGGGTCTTTGGAGCTTTTGACACATCAGCCTTGATATGAGTAAGTTTATTGCTTCTTTTGTTATGTTGATGGTCATGAATTCCTAACTCTTTGAACCAAATTTTTTAAAAGACTGAGTGGAAAAAAGTGCTCTCAGTAAACATCTCTTAAGAGCATGAGACACAAGAAAGGAAACTGCTGTCACAGCAGCCTTCTTTGTTCAGTGTAATCTAACTAATCATCTCCTGTACTTGGAACTATCTTGTCAGCTAGGTATTGTTTCTCTTCTGCTGAGCAAAATCAGACTGACTTTTGTGCTACTAATTCCCTGAAGAAACCAGAACCGTTACACTTCTGAACCATTTCTCAAAGTATTACCACTTGATTTCACATTCTAAGTCAGATTTGGCATCTCCATTTCTTATCTTATCCTCAGTATATACCCCTGTACTCCCTTTGTACCTCCCTCCACATGATGTGGATACCATTAGGATTTCCTCTCCATGCATAGTATATACAACAAGGACTTTTTTCCTCAGTGGGCTTTCCCCCAGCTCCCCAGCCAGCATTTGCCTGAAGGAAAGCCAGCTGTGTCTGTCTCACTGAGAGAAGAACAGCAGTATCAAAAGACATTGCCAAATAATGCAGGAGGGAGCTGAAAAAGATGCTCTGAGATAATATTTCAAGTCAGCTTAAGCTTTCTGCTGCATTTCCTTTTTGATCAGCCTGCAAACCAGGTGACATTCAATTGGATTTTAGAATATAGAACCATATTTCTAAGGCTTTTTCCCTTCTTTCTTTATTATACTGTAGTCTTAAGGTGACCATTCTTGACCTGGTCAAGATATGTCTTTGAAGTTGGTAGTGATTGCTTCAGCAGTGAGGCAGATTGCTGCACAGTCTCCTTTTCCACTCTTTTCTAATGAAACCGGCAATGCTCTTCATAAGCAAGCTGTGGCAGTGTGTGAACCATTAACCTTACTCTATTTGACATTCTCCTTTCCATGTTTTAATTATATTTACATCTTTCCAGGAGGTTGTTAGCCTTTCTCTTTTTATCATGGACTTTTCTCAGTGGACCCCAGCTTCCACTTCACTTTTTCCTGTATGCACTTAGTAACATGTGCAATGTACCTTCCTTGGGGCCACAAGATTTGGCTTATGAGTAGTGATTTGAAGAATAGGAACATATTTTTATATTTGTCTTTCCAGGGCACTTATTTACTAGTGATTTTCTGAACCTTTTACATAAACCCACAGTAAATCAGATAAAAATAGAAAAAAAAATCTAATCGATGCAGAAGACTGTCCAACAGAAATGGCTCTTCCACTTTTTGCAGCTTAACATTGATTGTCTCTTGGTTTCTGGGACTTGCTCCTTGCAACATGACTGCATTTGATGGTTGCTGTAGCCCCAAGTAAGGCCATGTGTATTGATGTATATTGTATATTTTTTCACATAGGTGCTGAGCTTGACATAAAAGGAATCTGGTTTACACTGTAGAAAAGTAGCACAGTTTTGAAAAGAAAAGGTCAGCAGCCTCCATGAAGCTGATGGCCCTTGTCAGTGGGCAGTGATAAACAGCTACCAGAGCAGCTCACTTCTGTCACTGCAGAGGACAAAAGTCCCATCCATGCTGACCAGTGGGGCAGGCCTCTGCTGTCATTCTGGCCCTCAGATGTCAAAATCCAACTCAGTCATTCTGTGGCTGTAACAAGCTGAGTGCACTCGATTGTGCCACCACAGATGCCCTCAGTACCTCTTTCTCTGTGGCTGACCCCGTGAAAGTGATGGGTCCCTTGGAAACTTGGAAGCTCATCTGGCAGCCTCATGTGGTTGTCCTGGGTACCCAGAAGCATCTCAAAAGATAGTAGATGGCTTTTTTCCATATTTATCTTTCATAGAACCAAGAACAGACCGTGTCTGTATTCCCACAACATATTTTTTTCCTGCCATTTCTGTAACTATAGGGTGTCTACTCTCCCTCATTACTGAAAAGTCAGGGCACCCCTGAGTCCTTCACATAAGTGTCACTGAGGTAGGGAAGCAGAGCGACTGTCATTTAATGACGAAGGATTGAAGTCTAGCAGGAAGAAAATTTAAAAAAAGAGAGATTCAAACTCATGTCCAACCATATTTCTAATTTTGTTTCTTACTTTGACGATACTCCTTTGCTGGCAACTAATGAAAGATGCTGAAGTCATCAATAGCTGGATAAAATGGTAAGTGGTCAGATCAAAGGCTTATGGTGTGCTTGCATGAAATGGTGCATGAAAGAGTGAAGATGGTTGTATAATGAACACTATAAGAATGAGACAAACATATATGATACAGGTAGCAGCTTTCAATAATTTTTAGCTCAGAGGTTTTCTGTACAAGACATGATGGTTACTTTCTCTCCCATTAACATGTTTCGTTTTCAGTGAAACCACGCAACAAAATTTCATGCACAAACTGCTTCGGCAAAGAACAAGCCCTTATCAACTGATCCCCTTTATTCACCTCTTTATCAGCTCCTTTAACGGTCTGTCCTAAGGCATGACTTACATTTATAACAGCTCTGTTGACTTCAAAAAATTCATCACATGTATTCAAGCATCCCCTGTTTCTATTTTTACTACAATACCTACTAATTTGTCTGTTAGCTGTGTCAGTTTTAGACATCAATATCTCCTTGGATGTCCCCTACAGAAGGAGACATTGCAGTTTTCCAGATCCAAGTGGTTTTAAGGGAGAAGTTAAAGTCTCACAGCAGACCATTCAAGAAACTGGCTGAATAGCTCAGTATTCAGATTTTTAATCTCCATATGTTCATCTTGATAGTATCTGAATGCCTTGTACTGATGTCTTAAGTGATGTGATTAATATCTGTCATGTGATGTTTACTCTTTATCCCTGCTTTGGAGAGAAGTGTGTTCTCTAGAATGTCTTATTTTGGTCCAGCTTCATCAGTTTTGATTTTATTTAGCTTTATTTTCTTGGAAAAATGCACATGTTTGTCCTTATTTATTTTAGAGAAAGCAAGGTTAGAGAAACAGGGACCTTAGGTCTTCAGGGAGCTCATTCCACAGTCGTAAGCTGACCAGTTCTGTCTCCATGGATAAGCTTTGTCCTAGTTTTAGAGAGATTCAGTTCTAGCAGAAGAGCACAATTAATGAGTACAAATTTTATTGAGGGCTTTAAGCAGTATTTAGGATACTTTGGGCTCTAGATGAGAACTACTTGAATAATCCATCACATAGTGAACTCCATTTTTGTAGTCTTTGGGGAGACAACACAAGACATGAGGATAAATGTAATTTCTTATGGTCAGCAGCTCTATAATATGAGGTGCTGTGTAAACCTCTGGTGTACAGCCTGGATGTCTTACACCAGATATATCACACTAGTGATAGGAGTCAATAGGTGAAGTGGGTCACAGTTAGGCATGCAACACATTCCAGACAGAATCCATGTGGAAGTGCTCATGCAACAAGTTAATATTGACAAGGAATGACTACTCCACCAGCAAAGACCAAGAGGATCATCCCAGGAGAGGTGGGTTTGGGCTCCAAACTTCTCAGCACTGTGACTCACCAGATTCTCTCTTCACATGGACTCTGTATGTGGTTTCAGGGTTCACAGAACATGGATTGGCTGAGAAATGAATGCTTATAAGTTCAGCATAGGGAGCTTTCTCATTAATATTAATCTGTGTTCTGGTGTGTCATGGGATTCCTGGTGTTAAGGAGCTGACTTTATGTTTCATGCTAGTGTTCTCCGGGATGCTCTGAAAAGCCACAAAAAGAGCTGTTTCTAAATAGATTGACGTCTTTTCATGTTGAAGAGGTTGAGACTGATGCTTTCTAGCCCTGCTAGCCCAGGTGCCTCTGCTGTGTTCATCTAAAAAGCTCTCAGGCTGAAGCTGAGCAACAGAAACCAATAAACCCCAACAAAGTACACACTAGGAATTTGGTGTGAAGGCAGGACATCTCAGCTTGCTGGTGCACTCATAGATTTTTTCAGGCATGCATCCAGGATTAGACTCAGACTCTTAATTTCCTTTAGGCTATGATTTCATGTATCTCAGTTTATTCATAGGTACCCAAGAAGTTTAGAAGTCTCATACAATCCAGAAACTTCCTAATGTCCCCAGACAGCTCCATAAAGCAAGCAAGCACTGGAAAAGTAATAGCAACCATAATAATCACAGATTATTTCCTAGAGCTCTATGCCCTTCCTTCAGAGCATGCAGCCAGGCAAGGGTAGCTGGCTATCCATGGGGTGGGATGCATCCAGGTGGCAGCCTACAGCAGGCCCTTTTGCAACCTACAGAGCTGATTTCAAGGTATTGCTCTTTCCTCCCACCTGAGCCATAAGGGGGCTGTGTGGTTTAATATGAGGCGTAAGAGATAAACCAGGTTACCAGGTTTTAGTTCCTGTGTAGCCACTGTTGCGTTACTGACAGTGTCCCCCGCCGGCTCCTTGGCCTGGTTACAGCTTGGGTAGCTGCAACCTGCCTACTTACAGTCTCCCCAGAGTTCTGGTTGGCAGCATTATTCTTTTTCCACATCTTGTCCTGATTTAGTTGGGTTATCTTGCTGTGCACTGTTAAATGCTACCACAATCCATATCAGAGGTAGCTACATGTTAGGTTTGGGGGAAGTGATCTTTCATTAGGGGAGCCTGATCTTACAGGCTCCGTGCCCGTGAATAATCCAGAGGTGTGTAATTAGGCTTCCACAGGTCCTGTGCTGCTACTGGGCGATGCACTCAGAAGAATAACGTCACTCAAGTGGCCTGGAGTTTTATGCAAATCTACACAATATCCTTGCAGCAAATGTGAAGACTTCTTTTTTTTTTTTTTTTTTTTTAATTTTCTGGTTTAAACCAATTGGAAAATAAACATAACATTTGGGGGAAAAGTGAGAAACTGAAGGGATTTCTCTTGCTTGCACTGAAACCATTAAAAGCTTGAGGTTTTCAATAGTCCTGTATACTGAACAATGATATCTGCAGCTTTTCAGCTCAGTTTGGGTTCAGGGGAAACCAGAAGTAAAAATTCAGCCCACTGGGTTTGAGTGTAAATGAATTAAAACCAGTGGAGCAAAGACTCCACTGTTCTTTTGAGTTTTGCACAGATCTACAAACTATGAGGATGACGACTAAGAACTTTGAGAAAATGCTTTTTAAACAAAGGCAAAACACTTGTATGTCTCTTTTACTAGTAGACATTTACTTTTCTTCCTTTCTCAAGTCTCTGGGCTAAGCAGCTCATTAGCGGTCTGTGGTGAGAGGTGGGCACCTGCAGAGAGCAACCCCTACTTCTGAAGGCAAGATACACGGTAGGGAAGGTGAATTATCCCTGGGGCTACCTTTTGTTCTGCTCTGACTATGGAGGAAGCTTTTATTCTTCAATTGACAGGACGGAGTGCAGGCACCCTGTCTAAGTAAATAATGGGAAAGGCATCTAAATTTCCTTCATGTGATGTAAAATATAACCTTGATCTTTCTTTCTTGAGCAATGAGACATTCCAGCTGTGAGTTTCGTCCAACAGGAAATATATACAATATGTATGCATATATTTAAAAATCACACAGCTTTAAGGTAAGTTATACACGCATTTGTTTCCAATGCAGTCAGTATCCACACTGGCAAGAGATTTTTAGGTTTTGATATACGGCTCTGAGGACTGCCTATGTATGGAAAAATGCATCCTTAAACACTGCACTGTCAAAGTAATATCCACAAATCATTCAGTGCCCATCACTGGCAGATAGTAAATATTTTATACCTTATTGAAAAATAATATTTCTTCTTCTCAAGTATTGCTTATGTGTTCCCTTTAGGCAACTCTCAGAACAGCCTTTTGGGATTCATAAAAACTAATAGTTCCCTTTATGCTTTTAAAGCTTTCGTCACATGGGTTCCCCAAAGCTCTTCCACAGCAGCAATCCCAGTCACTTAGTTTGAAAAACGAATATGCATTAAGGGGATCATAGGGAGATTAAAACTTCTTTCCTTTCCACCAGCATGAGGATGTGCCCTATGCTGTGAGCAGGACTGCCACTACCAAGGATGGTCTCTTGGCAGGGGTGCCACGAGGAACATCCCAGCTCTGAGAAGATGTTCTGAAACAACATACAGAGGAAATGAACTGTGTCCCTGGGGCAGGCTCAGAGGAAAGGCTATGATAAAAGGTGTTATATTTACTTCTGGTTTTTAATGCACACTGTTGTTATATCCCACATCCTTACCTATAGTTTTATCGCTGTGTTTGAAGGTGGATTGAAATTATTAAGTTTGATAATTTTTTCTTTAGAGACAGATGTTCCTCACAGTATTGCAGATACAACGGACACCGAGTGGGATTGCTGCAGGGGCATTCAGGCTGGTCCACAGGTACCTCTGCCTTCCCTATATTTAGGTTGTGGGTTGTTGATGATGTTGGCCTAAATTTCAGTTGCCATGCTTATGGTTTTGAGAAGCAGCAGTGTGTCTTATGTCCCTGGAAGCTGGAGATTATAAAGAGAGGAACAGAAATAATAATAATAGTAATAATAATAATAATAATAATAATAATAATAATAATAATAATGTGGCTTTCAGAACACTGTGACAGTGATTCAACATTCTACCCTCAAGCTATTCCTCAAAAAAAAAAATTTCCAGCATGGATTCTTCCCTTTCAAATGTCTAATGGAGTGTTGAGCCAGCAAGACAGCTGGGAAGTTCGAGTTTCTGCCTGCACAATGGCAGCAGTGTCTGTGCTGTCAAAATTAACTCTGCATTTTTTCCTGCTCATGATGGAAAAAAGATCTTTCTAACATCTGAGAAGTATACTGGGTACTCAGAGATCTTATGTTCCTTTGTTGGTTTAGTTCAAGCAAAGCTGATTACAAAATTCAATTCTAGTGTCATTCACAGCCAGTGATATTCAAATATTGGTATCATGAAGGTCTATTTTAAATATATGACCTCATGGTGTGTGGAAGGATAAGCATAGCAGATCACTGCTAAGCTAATGAGGGGATGGGCACTGCATAAAAACCTGAAAAGAAGCATCAGCCCAGCTCTATAGATATTTTCACAGCAGGTTAACACAATACCTGCTCATACTGGGACTTGTCAGGTAAATCCGGCTCTGGGTTGCACTTATTGAAGGAATTTCATCATGCTCCGTGTTATTTTGCAGCTGCAAGATAGAACGGGACCTAGCCCATTTTATTACACACCTAATTGCTGTTGAATTGTGGAGTTTGTGATTTATTTTTCAGCCAATGCACAAAGTGCATCAAAACATCAGACACGTGAATTGGCACTTCTTGACCTGAACTACTAGACAAAGAAGGTTTGTACAGATTTGTAATATCTATTTTGACCTCTCTACCTTTGATAGTAACAGCACATGTTCAGTGTGAGCTCAGTTTTTAAAACATTAGTGACTCCCTTGAGGATCTGTTCTAAAAAAAACTTGGGCTTCTCCATGATGGAAAGAAATGTTTTTCTCTTTAAGGGAAGGAGGGACGCAGGTAAGAGGGAGTGAGTATTCTGCCCCTTGTATATGGAAGGCACATGGAAATGCAAGATGCCATTTATCATTATTTGATATATAGCAAAATACAGTAATTTCATTTAGCAGCAGGTTTTAAGAAGATTAAACATGCTAGGAAAATTGTTTTAGAATAACAATATAACAGGATAATGTAAATTATTTTGCAGTAGGCTGTCATGTCATGTCACTATAATTCTTCAATATTTAATTAAAACCTACAGCAAATTAATATTCAGGTCCTGTCAAGAAAACTAATTGGATACAGGGACCAGCTGCTGAAGAAGTTTGGATGTCAGCTTCAAATGGTAATGTGAAAGGTTCTCACTGGTTTGTGGTTACACATTTTAAAAACTCATCATAGAATTAGAGAATCATGGATAAAATGTTTTGGGTTGGAAGAGACACTAAAGATCATCTAGTTTCAAAGTCTCCTGCTGTGAGCAGGGACAGTTTCCACTAGATCAGGTTACTCAGAGCTCCATCCAACTTGGCTTGTACACAGGTTGTCGCATCCACAAATGCCACAAATGTGGATGGGGCATCCACAAATTCTCTGGGGACCCTGTGCCAGTGCCTCACCAATCTCACAGTGAGGATCACCACAGACCCACTAAAAAGACTGGTTTTGTTTATAACAAAGTCTAGCATTTTAGCAAGAAAGGTTCATATTTATTGATAAGATATACTAATACTATTTAATTAGAGACTGGGAGTTTTTAAAAGTAATTCTCAGATAATATTCTGTGATAGAAATTTCTCTCCTGGGAAAGGTGATAGCCCCCACTGTCCATGGCCGCAGGCACCTCTGCTCCTATATACCTGATAGACCTTCAGACCCCGTCTCTGGGATTAGGCTCTTTTAAGGTAAGGATGGATACTTCAAGGCACTAGTCCCCTTTTTAGCATTGTAATCATTGCACTGGGCTGAGCCACCACTAGATCGGGCTATGTGATTATGGTGGAGGGAGTGTGGGAACTGTAGTACCCTTTGGGAAGGGGCCAGCCACAGTGACCATGTATGATGCAAATAATGAAAGGCCTGACATTATAAGTGCATCACAGGGAATCACACACTTATTCAAGGAGATATTTTGTAGCTCTGCAGTTTCAAAGCTATGTATTTTTTTAAAAAATAAGTTCTAAATTACCAGTGCTTTGTACAGCTCATTTGTAAACTCAGAAGTACGGGGTATTGCCAGATATCTGTATTTCAGTGTTTATCAGAACATAGAGCGCTGTTTGCAAATTGCTCAGGAATAGAAAAAGAAAGTTTAAAATTATGGAAGCTAGCATGATAAGGATTTATAAATATTGTTTTAGTATGGGGTATGAAATTCTTCTACTTTTGCAGCACTATAAAATACCCACAATAAAAGATATTCTCTTTTCTAGTAAATTGCTATGATTTTTTCCATCATTGATTTATATTGAAGTGCTGAACTCCAACACTTTTGTTGCTAGTTAGCAATTAAGATGAAAGCACTGTCCTTCTTGAGAATAGCGTTCATTCAGTCAATACAGAGATCTGACATAGTTTTGCTCTTTGACTCAGCAGCTGTTTATAAAACAATAGAAAGGAACTCTATTTCATTACCTTAAAAATAAAGAAATAGGAATAAAAAAGGACAGAAAAAAGGCTGTAAAAATTTAGCTTACAAAGAGATGAGAAACAGGATTTGCAGGGAGCCAATGTCATGCTGTATGTAAGCTAATATAGCAAATTCAGAGCAAATACAAATTCAGTCTGTTAGGCAAATTAGAGATGGTTGAATTAATCTTGAGTAAGTGACCAACACTGTGCTGCTTCTGTCTGGGTTCTCCAGCTGATGCTGATTTCTAGTTATGCTCTTGTTGTTATTTAAGCAGATTCCTCTATGGATTAATCCTGTGAGTACCTGAACTGCTTGAAGACATCACAGACATCAAGAATTCTCTCGACATAGTGAGGAAACGCTCGTCCCTAGTGGGGCAGTGCTGAACCCCAGCAGGAGCCCTGGCCCTGGGACTTGCTCCCAGCTCCTCTTAGACAGTTGAGGACCTCATTCTAGGCCTTGGTGGCCTGGATCTGGCCTGGGGAGCTCTGTGTGTTCTCCTGAGCCTTGTGCTCAAGTTTCATGGTGCTGGACTTGTGGCCCTCATCCAGTGGCTGGCAGACACATACACAGTGGATGAGTTCTAGGAGAGCAGAAGCCATTTGACTTGCCTGGCTGAGAGCTTTTCATCACCCTCATCCAGAGAGTGATGCTGGATGAGCTGGTGTACCAAATGGGTGAAACACTCAGTGTTAGTCCTGCTTATATCCCCTTTTCTGTCTTGGCAGTGCTTGGGCAGGGTCTCTTTGCAGCCCAGTGGCCCAACTGCCATGGGAAGGGAGAGCAGCTGTTCTTGTACCCTTGTGATGAAAAATAAGCATCCACAAGACTGGGCAATGAGTGTCCTCTGAGCTTTTATCCCATACTAAATTAATTGGAGCAAGACCAATATCCTTCTAGGCTTTGATTTGACATCAGGTGGCAAATATTTCATCTTGTAAAGCTTGTTCTGTTATAGACAACAGCATTCCTCTGTATTGTATTAGTGTACGTCTTCCACATGCAACTTCTGCTAATTTAATGAATTATTTAGCATTGCCGTGCTCACAGGCTCATGCCAACACAGTAATGGAATTCTGTACTGGCTATGGCTAGAGCCAGATGTTCACAATTTTTCTCCCTCTATCTACACAGATTTTATGCAAATTTCAGGAAGAACAGCACTGCCATCACCACATTCTCCGTTAATAAATCTCATAACAGGTCTCCACCCCCGTACAACTCAGCCCACAAGGGACAAGCTGCTGGGAGTGATCCCTACTCTTTGTGAGTAAAGGATGCTCAGTGGTGGAAAGGAAGGGCTACTGGGGACATTCCCTCACTTGCCTGCGCCTGCTGGTGTAAATTGCACGCAACCCCAGCTGGTGGATTTACACTGAAATGTTGTCAAGGGAGAAACAGGATCGCCAAACTCAGGAAGAATTAGATAAGCTATAAAGTTAAAGGGAGATCAGAAGGTGATAACAGAAGCATAGTAGGAAATCCAGAGCTGAAGGGTGTGACAGTTTTATAGAAACTTTTTTCCTTTTTACTTTTTTTTTCCTAGGAATTTTTTTTTCTAGCTCTGTGCAATTTTACTGAGTACCTACAGAGAGAAGCGCTGGCCTCACTGCCTCCCTGTTTTTCACTATTCAGTGCTCTCCTCAGAGGATTTACTTGTGATTTACACTTGTAGAAGTGAGAAAAGATTCAAGCTGTGTTCATGAAATTATACTGAACGGGGGAAAGAGGCCAGCAGAACTGAAGTTGCTGAATTCTGGGGCCAGGGCTCTTTCTGCACAGCTGTGCTCCCTGCTTGGCCATTCAAACCACTCTGGAGTGAGACAGAGTGGATGCAGCCGCTCTGGAGTCAGAGCAGTTTCAGTCCAGGGCTGCTTTTCAGCTCATGATGACATCCCTGGTCTGCAAAGTATTTAAATATGAGCTTTACTCACATCAGCTTCATTGCAGTAGTTAAGCTTAAGCACATGCTTAAATGTTTTCCTGAAGTGAGTGCTCAGTTTGATAGGATTTTATATATGACGTCAAATTGTAAGCATCAGGCCCACTATTCAACAGTGCAAGAGTTACCCATTTATAGAGATCTAGAAATGTCATTTATAATTCAAGTCCTTCAAGAGAAGGATAATTGTCCAATTTTGCACTGCTACACAGGAGAAAACAAAAGTAGGTTTTTTTGTGTGCACTGTGCTTTTCCAGTTTATGTCATTTTGCTTTATAAATTGCTCCAGGTTTTGGGGCATTGAAATCTACCTGATGCTCTAAAACGCTTCATATAAAGCAAAGTCTTGCACCTTGCTGTAGCTGTGGGATTTTGTGGAAGTGCTGTGCTTGCTCCAGACTCCATCTGTGGTCCTGCTCACCCTGAGTGCACAGTAACTACATGCTAACTTCATATCCTGGCAGAAGGAGTGATGATGGATGATCTCTGGCCAGAGTGATCCCTGCTCTCTGATCACTTGAGCTGCCTTGCCAATGAGGCTGCATTTTTGTTTACTCAGTTAATGAGGATCAGCATTACAAAATGCATGGCAGGGATTCAGCATACATATACCAGTTAATGGAGATAATTGAGTGGAAGGAAAACTAGTTTCTGATGTCACAAAATGTCTCTTGTGATAAAGCATTTGGAATATAATGGTTAACATTTCATTTAGCACTTACGGAGATTTGTGTACTGGTTAATATGTATTGTTTGTGAAACTATAATGACATAATAATTGCTTGCAGATACATTTCTGTCATACTGGGTGAAGACTTTCTCTCCATTTTTCTTGTCTTTCCAGTCTTACTAATTCTCCAGACATGCCATCAGACATCTGGTGCCACTATTTGAGTATCTGTTTTTCTGTCTCCACATCTAGATTCCTGAAAAGATCGCTGAATCTTTCTTGTTTTGCTTTGTGTTTGTTTTCGTTTTCCCAGAAACCTAAACACTAAGATCAGTGGGAGTTGAAGACTGAGTAATATTTCAAATTGGGCAACTTAACTATGCTATAGCACATATGTTTGTAGCAGCTAAATAGATAAGTGCCAGAAAAGGACACTCAGAGCATGCAGCATAATTTTTAGGCTTGGTAGGACCACTAAAACTTCCTGTTGTGCATTGTACAGACTTTCTTGGCACCTAGTGACACTCATCTTTGGCACCATTAAAATCTTGGCTCTAATTTGGGAAAACAGCTAGCAAACTAACACTGTTTACCTGATTGTGGACCATCCATATTCTGATTTGACAAGTATTCATCAATATGGATTTTATTTTGAAAAAAAGTAAGACTCAACTGAGACACCATTTTACCTTATAATTTTTTTCCCCAGTAAGTCCTCATATCAATTTCAACTAAAAAGATGTGTTTAACTCACAGATATATTTGCTTTTCCAGCATGAAAAACCTTGATAATAAAAGGAAAACAGGAATACATTGGGGGACATAAACAGTAGTTTCCTCTATATATAGTAATAAATAACATCTAAAAATCTATTTGCCTCCTACTTGAGTAGACTAACATCCTAAAAGCTTCTTGTATGTTCTGGCTGACTAAAAATAAAGAGCATTTATCACATTATCATTCATACAAAAACTGCCTGCACAGCCTGTGTAGTCCCCAAGCTGCTGGAAGAAGGAAGTATATTTTGTGTCAGTAACAGTTTACGTGGCTGAGATCTTCCCTTGCTTTTCCTCAGAAATAGGATACTGGACAACACAGGAATTCAGGCTGGTTTCTAAATGACCAATGTTAGCTTCTCAACCTCAAAAATGCAAGTTTTTAGTCAAAATACTGGCAATTATTTTAGTGCTGGTGGTGGTTTTTTAAGTATTAATCAAAGTAAGTAAGAAAGAAGATACCAGAAAACAAAGCAGTCAAACCTGAGGCTTTGCATGATGCATAGGTTGTACTTTGCTTCATTCTGTGCAGTGGCACGCTAGTGCTCTCCAGGGACTTGTCTTAGGAGCCAAGCACGTGTTGCTGAAAACATCTCTGTGAGTCTCCAGCTGCTGGTGTACACTGATTTGGCTAAGGAGGGACTACAGGGGCCTGTGAATGGAAAGGAGAAAAGGATTTGTTCTACTGCGTAGAATAGTAATAAGGAAGTCGTTTTCTGTTGAGGGAGAATCTGGGGTATGGGCTTAGGCACTCTTAAGAGTCCCCGTTTGTACTACCCAAACTGAGAGAATCAGGGAGCTGGACTTTCTGATGCTACATCTGATTTCCTGAGGTACAGCTGGAAGAGGTAGGGAGTTCCTGAGCTGGTGCTGGCTAGGCTTTGCCTCACATGCAATTGTTCCCACTGGCACACAGAGAAAGCTGACTTCTCCAAGACCACTTGGATGGAAAGGTGATCCAGTACAAGAACAACATGCAGAAGAAGAAAGGAACTCACCATGCTCTGCTCGTTGTGCTGGTGTTGTGTCCTTCTTCAGGCAGGGTGGCAGCATCAGAAACCAGAGCAACACATGGATGAGTCCAGCACATCAGCAATAGCTCTCACACCACGGATGTCAGTCAGGGAGAAATAACCTGTGAAGCCTCTGGAGGGAGATGTCTGTTACAGAGGTGGTCGGGGCTGCTGAAGAATCCTGGAGCATCCACCATAGCTGTCTGGAAGTTGCTCAGCCTTTGCTGATACTACCTGCTTATGAGGAACTTGCAGATATGTAAGACACGAAAAGAAGGCCACCATGAAAAACCTCTATTCTCCTAATATTCACATGCATTTTAAAGCCTTGAATGTCCATTCATTCGAGCAGACCTCTCTCTTTCACTCTAGTACCTTAGTGCACCATCAGTTCTCGTGAAATCTTTTTAGTCTAAGTGCAGATGGCTAACACCACAGAACTGGATGGACATGCAATCAGTTTTCTCTGCCTATGATCTACAAAGACTTCCTGCTCACTTGACATAGGAAAATTGTCCTGTAACACCAGCCCATGTTGTCACAGTTAGGCCTGCCATACCTTGGGGAACACTAAACTAAATATACTTTTTCAAATATGTGAGAGTGGCTCAGGGGAAATTTCTGTCTCAGACAAATTTCCAGGCAGGGTTAGTACCTTTATTTTCCTTTATTCTGGCTTGGAAGTTTTGTCAGACCTGGAGACTGTTAACGGTCCAGGGATGAGGAAGGTGATCAGGGTGCAAAGGTGAAAAGTGAAAAGAAAAAACTTGGGTAAAAAGACAAGAAGTAGGAAGGAAATTACTGGTTGTGAGATCCAACCCATGCTGTGGCTCATTATTATTACTTGCAACATCAAATGTTGATGAAGTGCTGCAGAGTGCCAGTAATTAGTAGGCATGGCTCTCCAACTGCTGCAGCATGTGGTCAATGAGTTCCTGCCTCCAAGAGATGTTCTGCACTGTAAGAAAAGAGATTTATGTTACTGATAAAGATAAAGAGAGACTGAAATACAGCCTATATGCCACATTAGGAATGAGATTTCGCCTACACCTACTCATCCAGAGAAATGATGTCAGGCTGGAGAATTGGTGGAAGGTGAGGCTCAGCGTCTAGGGTGCAAGGCAGAATATAAATCTTTCTGTTTTCTTCACCTCAGACTCCCACCAATCTGTTCAGCAGTATCTGGGAAAAGAAATCAAACCCACATAACAGGGAATGTTGTTGGGTGGCTTAGTGACAATTATGCACATCCAACAGCACAGTCATTATGGCTGATGACTTCCAGTTTCCATGTCTGTGTTGTATAGAATTCTCTTAATTATATTTTTAGTCAAAATCTTTCTGCCAGTTGTAGGCTACACATATTTTACAGTGATAGGGCTACAATCACATCACTTGGAGGCTTGCATGGTGTGCCACTTGGTGTGGTGTGTAGGGGAAGTGGTATAAACCCCCCATTACTCTTGGGTAGATCCCAATCCTCCTTCAGTGCTGAATTTGCACTGCAGACCTGTCTTTTGGCTCACTGTTATTTCAATATAGTGTACAGCTCAGTTTCAAATATTCAGCCTCTGAACTGCTGAACAAAGTCCTTTAGAACTTCATGAGGATGAACAACATCTTGGGTTGCAAAGCCCGAGTTCTTCTAGTCATATACCACTATGTCAAACCCCTTCCTGGTAATCTTTTATTAAGCTACATCTTAACACGAGTTTGTTATTTACTCCCACTTGTGCTAAAATGCAGATCCAGGAATTAACTCCTCTGCTCACTAGGTAGCTTATTTCAACTTCTGTTCTAATTTTAGAAGATTATTTTATGACTATGAGCTCTAGGCTGTCAATAATCTCTACATTAACTAGTTCTTCTGCCTTGTTTATATTCGCCACTGATATTTTTATAGAGAATGACCATAGTCTTTCTCAACCTCCACTGTGATAAGCTAAACAAATCAACCTTTTCTAGTGTCCCCTCAAAAAATAAATGTCAAAATCCCTGAACATCCTACAAGACTTGATCTACCCCATTCCAAGTTTGAATTCCTTGTTACCACATGACAGTAGTATGGGTATGGGACTACAGGTACCATCTTACCAAAGTCTTACTCAGCTTATGGTACTAACTGTGTCTTGTCATGTGGGGACTACCTTGCCTGTACACTCTTTGGCAAGGATGTGGGACTACAGGAATGTAACTGTCCTTCAGCTTTCGAATCTATGAACAGTTACACATTTTTCTCTTGTTCAGCTCTTAGGAGGGGCACCTCTTTTTTTCTTCTACAGAAAGAACCAGATTCTAAATCAGGAACAGACTGACATATATTTTAATAAATTACATTCTGCTGTTTTGCTTCATGCTGGGAATGAGCAGCTTATAGATCAGAGAGCTTTTTACATATTCTTCTAGGCTTGGCTTCCTATGAGCCTATGCTTCTGCAAGCACGTGCTGCACGTGTGTGCGTGTATGTATGCGTATGTGCTACTAATAACTTTTCAACATCTTGACTAATTTCAAACATATTTGACAGTCTTGGTGGTGCTGTATCCCTACAGATTTAATGAAAATCAGCAGCCAAGTAGAGGAAGGAGCTGTGCTGTCATCTCCACTGAAGGAAAGGTTGCAGCACAAGCTTTGCCTAACCCTTTCTTAGATGTCAGATTTCCAGACATGGGAAATAGTAATGTGGAGGCTCACAGGTTGTTATATCTTGTATAGTCAAGCCAGGGCACAAATCCATAGGAAACCAGCCTGCATTAGTTCTGCTGCTCTGAGCTATTTGCTATATTTGTGTATTTTCCCTTGCTTAGAGAATTGGAAATCTCTGAAAATGCATATCCACCCTTCTCTTTCTGCTGTCTTGTAATATATATGGAAATTGTGTATCTGCAGACATATATTTGAATACATCTCATGAATGAATTTGTTTTTCAGTCACACAGACACCTCTCTCTGTATCTCTGCATCTCTGTATATTCCAGTTGTTTAGACGCTCCATATTTACTTTTCAATGTATAGATTTTATTGACAACCTTACAGACAACTACATTGCCATATCTTCTCTCTGCTCACCACCAGGTGTTGGACCTATAGACAGATATGCTGTGGCCATTTACAGGACTCAGAAACATTAACATAAATAGGAGGTGATAGGTTCTCTGTGGAAGGGGGTGATGTTGTGTTGGTGGTGTACAGCCATGGCATTGCACAGGTTACAGCTACCCCAGAGGCTCTGACGAGAACCAGGATTTGGCCCCAAGTCAAGCGGTAGATCAATAGGTATTCTGTTAGCAATACATATCTGTTAACAAAACATCGGTCCAAGTTACTTAGCCCAATAGTCACTAACTGCAATGCTGCACTTGGTGCTGGGAAGCTATTCTCCCTTTTAAAGAGAAAATAACAGTCCTCCTTTGGTGCTCTGTATTTTCACAATAAACAACCATAAATAAGATGCTGCTAGTAGACTCCATTTTCTCTGATTACATAGCTACCTGTCTTTCTGTCTATCAGTCACACAGTAAATCTCTCTCTTCCCATAAAGTACCTTACGTTGTGTAAAATCAATACACTGTCAGAGCACTTTGCTACCTTACCGGTGACACCAGCATGGCATCTCCCCTGGGGAGCCTGACTTTGTGTGGGAAAAAAAAGATCACCTGGTCTTAGGGCTGGATTTAGAAGGGGTCTGAGAGGTCAGATCCCCATGGGGACTTTGGCATTTTTTTGGCTCCAGCTCACTCCACTTAGTGTTCTGGATCCCTCCACCTGGCCCCTTTGGTTTACAGCCCTCAGGGGCCTCTGACATCCCATGCCTCAGCAAACTTGGCCAGATCACAGCTACAGCAGTGGCACAGGGAGCTTCTGCCAGCTCCCAGCTCAGCATTATCAGTGTTAAAACATTTACTGCATGTGCAGTTCTCAACAGCTCTTAACTCTGGCAAATCAAAACCAATTTTAACCGGAACACTCCAAGACACTTCTCTACAACAAGGGCTATCTATCTGTCTGACAAATTCAGGCTTGCTTCCCCCAGCTGCTTTGGCATTAAAGACATTAAAGAAAATAAAAAATGAGTTGCAACAATTTTCTTCTTTAGAGATGTTGAAAAAAAATATAATTCTCTTTGTATTAAAAGCCAGTGATGCCTTCATGCCAACAAATCAAATGAGATTTCAATTGCAGGAGCAAATAGAAAAATTTCAGCCTGATCAATAGACATTCAAAGTGTTATTAGGAATTATCCAGAGGGAGCTGGGATGGAAATGCCTGCTGATCTCAGCCGCTATGTCTAATGTCCTATCTCAGGGTAGTGTGAACCCCTCAGGGCTGTGGATGGATCTAGGTTTTAGGGCACAGAACCATAAATCCCTGCGGTCTGCCAAGTCACTCACTAGCATGATGCCAGGCATGTGACTGAACCCTACTCCTTCCTACCGAGCACCCAGGCACTCAACTCACAGCTGGGGCATCAGATGAGCTCTCTGAGGGCTCCAGTCAGCCTAAAATCTGTAAAATTCAGCTTTGGTTTTGCTTCTCACTTTGTTTAGCTTCATTGCTGCATTTGCAGGTTCAGTGTGTGTATGACCAAGCTGTGAAAACAGCAACTAAACAAAATGATACCCTAAGGTCTGATCAGCAGCATACTGGGATTTACTTCTTTCAGGCTATCATCCCTGATTCTAAATTGGAGCAGGGAGCACAGCATGGCCATTTTATTGATTGGATTAGAGAAAAATTGAGCTGGCTGATCTGTATGATGACATTATTGAGTTGTGTTTGCAGCTATGACAGAAACAAAGGAGTTTTTATTGGATTACTGGGGCACAGGGAGAAAAGGGGAAAGAAAAGGTAATGTAGAGGTGAGCAGGCATTAGGCTTGGTTGGTGCCTTTGTGCTCAGTCTCTCCGGCAAGGGCTCTCTTCTCCTCTGTTGCCCTGTCTATCCAGCTCACTGCTGTGCTGGCTGCTGCTGCTGCTGCCTTTCCAAGCACAACCAACTGCGTATCCAAAGAGATGGGAATTAGCTGCAGTCCCTCATTAGTGGATGCTCTCATTACACATGTTCATCACTCAGGTAAGAATACTCATGACTCAAAAAAAAACCCCAAAAAACAAAAAACCAAACCAACAAAAGCCATTTGGAGGTGAATATCCTCTTTAAAGGATATTTCTGTGCAAGACAGGTGTTTAAAAACTGTGGTGTTGCATGACACCTACTGACAAGCAAGGCATACCACAGTTCAATGTGTGGGCAGCTGAGTTGCTTGGTTTATTTTTACTGGTGATTTAGTTTTACATTTGTTAACAGTATATGATTGAAATGGAAGAAATTGATATTTTGTACCATGTGAATATGTGACAGTGAGTGAGTGGCTGGCATATATATATGTGTGCATGTGTGTGTGTATAGATGTACCCTACCTTATGTTTTATATACCTCTTTTACATGTTTAGTTTATAGACTGATTTTAAAACTACCATGTCCAGCAGCTTCGTTGATTCATTTTATTTGTGGCTGAGGAAGAACATTAGTAGCAAATGTACTCAGCACAAGAGAGCAACCTACAGGTGATGCTTTTGAAATGATCATATATTTTATTTATATGGTGCCTGTCAGTCATAGAAGCCTCCTGTGAAATATTACTAAAATGAAACACAGCTAAAGCTCCATATTAAAATGATACAGCCTGATCCTCCACTGCCTTGCATGCTGTGCCCTTAGACTGCTGAAATCAAACCATGTGGAGAAGAAAACTATATGGGTATGAAGGGACCTTACAAAGTAAGAACATCTTTCAATTCCTTTGCTCTGGTGTGTTTTGTCCTACTAAATGATCAAGAAGAATTCAGAGCCATGACTGTGCTGGGTTTCTACTGGGGTTTTATTCCCAGTTCAAAACATTTGTTACCTTGTCAGCTCTCCTGTGGCACAGGTGAGAAGTCTGAGGAACAGGTGTCAGATTCAGAACCTCACCAAAGGCCATCATCCTCCTCACCTTGTCACAGCCTGTGTCACCATTTCACCCAAGAGCTGTTTAAACATGAAGAGCTCCTCCTTTGCAGCTCAACCCAGTTCAGCATAAATATTTCAATAGAAGACACCGAAGGCAATGGATCTTATGAAGCTCATCAGCACAATTCAAACCTTAAATGAAACCAACAAGTAAATAGATGAGCTGTAACTTTATCAGGTGGAAACAGAAATCAGAGGAGCTATTAAGTTTGCAGCAGCTGAGATTCTGCTCCTTCAATAAGCTGCACAAAGCCACTGCTACAACTGGAGTGTTTTTCAGCTCAGAAGGCAGCAAGTGGGCCCCATGCCCAAGGAAAAGATACCGACACTGTACTTTCTTGGAAACATCACTTCCATGCTGTGAAATTGCCCATGTGCTAGACTTGTATGGATTTCAATGGGAAAGCTCGCCATCAAACTACAAGGCATCCAGCCCATGCAAAGCTTTGAAAAAAAATGCTAGAGCTAGTGTCAAAATTGCCATGAAAACGGGACCAATGGCTAACAGTACTGTCAAAATTGGCCCCATAATTCATTTAAAATACTGTCAAAATAAGGCTAGAGCTGAAATACTCTTAACAAGCATCATCATCAGCTGCAGTTTTCTTCTAAGAATAAAATACAATGGGAAAAATGTGTCTTTGTGGATAATCCAGCGCTGGAAGGTAAAAAAAATTGCTCCATTAAGACTTAGAAGATGACATCTCAGGCTACAGAATTCCATACAAACCACACAGCTCTCTTTTAAAAGGAACAATATCATATGCAGTGATGGCATATTCATCCAAACTCCCCAAACAGCTCTGTTTTCCCCAGTGCTGGAACATCTGTGTATATCCCTATTTGTGTCTGACTTTCACAGGCAATAAGTGCATTTTACATATTGGCTTCCTCAGCTTCACTAAAAAACGTGCCCTAACTGTTGCCCAGAACGACCCTAAATCATAAGTTCTGGGAAATATTCACACCAACTTTCTGTTAGAGGATGAGACCTCACACCTTCCTATGACAACATTCTCTGACTAGAGGACAGGCCCAGGATGCCCATACCAGTAGTCATGCTGTGGTAACCAGGAGTGCTCCCACTGCTCCAGCAGGCACTGAACCCAGCTTTTAAAGACACTGTTGATGTGATCAGTTCCTTACTGTAAAGGATACCAGTGACGGAGTCTATGAGGAGCAGTAGGATAAAATTTAACAAGAAAAATGTGAACAGTGGTAAAACTTTCCCATAGGTGAGGTCTAATTGATCATGGCATGATCCTGTCAGACGTTTTTTGTCTGATCCTCTGGATGATGTCTGAAAAAAACAGCAAAAAGACTATTATAAAGAAGATTTCTGCACTGGCAAGGCATTCTGCCTTTTTTGCTTCATCCTTGTACTGCTAGCATCACTTTACTCAGGAGATATTCACCTACTTAGTTTTAGTTTAAAAATAAAAAAGAAGGTTTTAAATCCTCAGGGAAGAGTTATCAGTTTAAATATTATTTTTTTGATTTAATGGTTATGTTTTTATACTGATTGTTGAAAGTTATTTCAATGCCCATGGGGGACTATGGTAGTGTTATGTTTACACCAGAGACATTGTGAATGCATTTCTCCTCTAATTTACTCAGTATGACTCCGTGGACTTCAAACAGGTTGTAGAAGAAGCAAAGGAGAGCAGAAGTTAACCCTGGAGATGTTTGTCTTGCTGGACTCGATTAGTTTCTATATGTTGGCGCTCAGCTGACACATGGTTTGGATTAGGGGGGGCATTCCCCTTGCTGGGGACAGCCACAGCAGTGGCATTGCTGTGCACAGGGACAGTGTTAGCTGGGTATACCTGTGCTAGGATAGAGACCTAGATAGTAATTTAGTTTGTGGTGCTGGCTACCCCAAGGTTGTTTTACATACATATGGAGCTTGTGTGTGATAGTTAATTTAACCAACATGTTTATTTACTGTCTCGCTGTCTTTTTGTGTTTGGAAAAGATGACTCATCTGCTACTTGATCCTGCCAATGTTTATTCTGCTGGTGGGCTCACTCTTTACTGAGTAATGAGAGTAATCCCACTGTATCAAGCCTATTAGTGAGGATACTTTCATGGGATCAGGTCACAGGCCAAATGTAAATAAAAATATCCACCTTCTTGCCCTCAGCTCGGGTGGAATTATGGGGATGCTCATGTCATCACGGCCTGTTACAAGGTCTCAAAAGCATCACATTAGCTATGTCCAGTTTTTCTAGGGATAACAGTTTAAAAGGCACAACATGCAAGGAGGGATTTTGCTGTTGCTCAGCTGAGCACACAACAGTGAAACTCTCACAGGACTTTCTGCCTCATGCTCTGTGGTGTTCAGGATCCTCCAGTGCTTGGGGGCAGATAAATGTCTAAGACAGACAGTGGCTGGCCAGCAAAGCAGGGAGTTGTCTGAGGTTTAGAGAAATAGCAAGAAAGCAGCTGCATGCACAAAAAAGTCAAGGCTTCTGGGGTCAAGAACAGGGTGAACAAGCAAGTCCATCGTGCTCCAGCCTAGAAGTCAGGGCAGCTGATGAAGGCAGATGGAAGGTCTCCTCCTCCTCCAGTACTGCTCCAGGCCATGGGCTGTACAGACGGCCCATGACTCTCTCTGTGCTGGTCAACTATAGAGCACCAAGGGATCTCTAGGGAAACTGTAATTCAGCCACAGGTGCTTTTTTTTTTTCTCCTGGAAACTGTTTTGGCTTGTGCCACCTCTTCATCAAAGAATTGTTTGGGTTGTAAGGGACCTTAAAGATGATCTACTTTCAAACTCTCTGCTACGGGCAGGGATGCCAACCACTAGATCAGGTTGCTCAGGGCCCCATCCATCCTGACTTTGAACACTTCTTAGTCTGCCAAAGACCATCTAGCCACAGCCTGGGAGCAGGAATGGTCCAGGTCCTCTCCAAAGAGTCAGCCTACTTGTGGTTCTCTACCCCTGAAAGCTTTAATGCTGGCTGGCCTTTGTGGCAGCGTGCCTCTGGTGACATTTAATGTAGCAGATGGCTGCAGTCTTTCTGTGACCACTCTTATTTTGCGTTCTGCACTAGGGAGATCTAAAAGGTAGGTGTTTTGGTGCTTCACTTGTAATTGCATGACTCTTTCTCGTAATTGCCATGACATGAATATCACAGAAAGCTTGGAGCCCTTGAGGATCCATCTGGGCCTTGGATTTTTGATTACACAGACATTAAGTGCCTAAGGACCAAAATCGATATTTAGTAGGACCAAAATAGATATTTACTACTTGCAGGTATAAATGCAATATCATCGGGTTTGCTGAAAAAGAGCTGATGAAGATTTAGTAAACATCAATGTTGTGTACTTCATTACTTTCTAGACTTGACCTAGGTATGCATCTACCTAGGTATTCTTGAAAACCTGTCTTTGATTCACAGTAGGGTCAGATTTGGAATAAGGTTTTGCGTCTAAAAAGATATTTAAGTCCACCCTGAGAACATTCCCAAGATCCCCCAGCTCAGGCAGTGGGCAACCTCCATTTTCCATGAGTCAGACTATTTGTGAGCCATGGAGTGGCCAACCTAATGTCCCTGGGAAGGGCTGGCAAAGCCCAAGCCATTCTCCCTGAAGTTAGAGCACAAATCACAAGAGCATCATTGAAGAGAGAAGAGAAGAGGACACAGAGCACAAAAACAAGAAAGAAGTGAGAATAAGTTTCTAAGTTGTTCTGTGTGTGGCAGAGCAGTGCCACTCCTATTTCACAACCCATAGATTCATAGAATGGTTTGAGTTGGAAGGGGCCTGAAAGATCGTCTAATTCCAAACCCTCTGCCATGGGCAGGGATGCCAATCACTAGATCAGATTATGTGAACCGTCTTTTTTGCTTCCTTCCAGGAGTAGGTTTGGAAACAGGCTCCTCAACTGTAGAGGGTGCTGGTCTCCAAACCCCAGCTTGCTCAGGCAGTCCGAGCTCTCACCTCACCTTACCCTCCAGGTTTTAATCACCAGCACTCTGCTTGCCCCAGATGAGCCAGCTATAATTGTGTGGCCCTTGTGCATAGTTACACGTTTTCCTTGCTTTCCTTACACTGGGATACTATAGCACATAATATAATGGGATAATGTGCTAAAATGAGATGCCAGGGCTGTCTCTTCAGAGGGCTAGGCTGCCAAACATTACACCCACTGGATGTTAAATGAAGGCGATGACTAAGTGTTCACAGAGTGGCTTGCTTTCACTGAAGAGTTTGGCAGACTGACGTAAATTGAAAGTCTGCTGCGGGCAGATTTCCTCCTACTATTTTTGATTTCATGCAAATAAGAATTGCTGGACGTCAGGCAATTTCTACCTGTGACTGACATATTTAGTGTTGACAGTCCCACACTGTTTTTATGTCTAAAAGTGTGGATCTAACGATACATGTAGGGCAGTTGCAGTTTGCAGTATCTCATCTCAGACCCATTTCCAGTTCCTCTCCCTCCTGCTCCCAGCAGGCTGCATCCAGCCCCACATGGCTTCCTTTGACACATATGTGTCTATAAAGTGTTGTGGTCTGCTGCCAAGCTGCCAAAGAAACCACAACAGTGCAATATTTTTTGCTAACAAGTCTTTGTCCTGTGTGTTTCACTCCCTGGTTCTGCTGGATAAAAGTTTCCTGTTAAAGGATTAAGGGGCAGCTTAGTCAAACAAGCATTCCCTGTCTTTCAGCTGATCCAGGCAAGGAAGCATCTACTGCTCAAAAGCATTTAAGCTAATCTGAAAGAGTCTGGGAGGGAGGCTCAGCAGGTGCAGGACTTCCAGGAGAGGAGTGGGGTCATCAGCTTTTGAGGTGATGTGAAGGCAATAGGAAGCACCTACATGGGGGACCAACAAGCCCCCCGAGAGTGAAACATGTTGGAAGAGTCTGAAGCACCAGGTGCACATGTGGTTTCATTCTCTCTGCTCTAGGTTGCACATGGGTGCCACAAAAAGTGCTGGGAAGGGACAGCAGTAACGTTCCAGGTACAAAGAGCCCAGCCACCTGTGAGCCACACTGCTGTCTCCCAAGGACAGGAAGCCATGCCTGGGGACAGAGGCTGGCTGCAGAGGCCTTTGGAAAAGCCCACTCCTGGATAAACAGCCTGTGAACTCTTTTATGCTTGTCTCTACCAGTCCAGAAATCTTTCTCCATGTATTTTAGTGCACTGTCCAGCCGCAATGAAACATGGTGGTTTCACATCACCATTTCCCTGCAGCCACCAGTCACGAATTCAAAACCTCAAGGAGGAAATGAGACCAGGTAGCCAGGATGCTGATCACAGGAGGTGACAGAGGATAATGTTTTAATTCCCATAATTTACCAGGATCATCCACAGCAGCAACTGCCTGTTTGGAGACATGCCCTCCCCTTGCAGGTATTCTGCAGCAGATGCCTGTCTTTCCCCATCATGGTTTAAACAAGGGTTAGGTTGTGTCTACCTGCCTACAGAAATGTGCAACGGGCTACATGCAACTTGGCCAGTGGCAAGTGTGGATTGCAGCTTGACAATTCAGGGCTTGTCCTGGAGGCAACTAGTAATCCATACATCTAGCATACAGCCTTAGTCTCCACCACCTCTTCATGGAGGACCTAATACATAATAATTTTTTGATGTTTTTCCTCCCAGAGTGTTTGAACTGATATGAGACTGTTTCCCACAGTGGTGTTTTGATATGGTGTGGTCTGTGGTTTGAGGAGCAGAAAGGGAAGCTTCAAGACTTTCTGGGATAGTGGTAACTAACGGATGGTGGACAGATCCAAACTTGAGGGAATCTTGTCTGTAATGCCTGTTAGAAAAGTGTCTCTGAATTAACTATCCTTAGACAGTTTTTTAATAGTGCATGCGTCTGTGGGAAGCTAACTTGAAGGGGACCTGAGGTTCCCAGGAGAAGGTGGCATTCTGGGTATCTAACCTCTTACTCCATAATTCACACAGGCTCTTGAGATATCTCATCCCTCCAAGAGCAGGAAAGCAGGTGCCAAATCAGGCTGAAGGTGTCTTTATCAATGTGCCTCAGAAATAGTCCTGGCACTAACCTTGTGGCTAGCACAATGTCCCACGACATTGTATTCACACTGATATGCTCATGAGACTACCTTTTCCCTTGAGTTTTCCAGTTCCACTGAGAGAGAACAAGTAGACCAAAAGCAAGAAAACTCATGAGTTGAGATACAGAGAGTTTAACAGGTGAGGGAAAGAGAAAAAGACAAGTGAGACCAAGAAGATTACTCACCTTGGCCCACAGGCAGACAAGCTGAGCAGTTGCCACCCTGGAAGCCAAAATTTTGGTATTTTCTTCCTTTGCCCTAGTTTTCATTCCTGAGCATGTCAATCACTATACTGTAGAGAATATATCTTTGGCCAGTTTGGGTCAACTGTGGCTCCCAGCTCCACTGGAAAGCTGAGTCTGGCTTCACCTAATGCCAGGTTTCCGAGCACTGCAGTTCAGGTAATGAACACAGGATTTCAGTGATAACACTCCATGTGCAAAAGAGATGTGTAAATCAGCTGATGGTCAAACTACCCATGCCTGGAGGTGGCTAAAATGTCTTTTTTTATGGTTACATATTTCGTCAGATAGTTCTTTCTTACATGTTTGAGCTGTTCAACCTAAAACAGTGAGACAGAGCTGCAGTACTGGGACCATAGATCTCAGCAAGTGTTTCTGTTTACAGTCCAGCTTCTATTTACATCCTTCCCTTCAGCAGCTGACATCAAAGTGGGAAAGAGAAGTGGGTGGCCTGTCCCAAGGCTGGTACTAATTATTGCAATCAGGAAGCTTCATAAGAATACACCCAACATTCAAACAGAGCATCCAGTGTTTTGTAGCTTTACTACACTACTTAACAGTGAGTGTTAATTTAACTAAAAGTGCTTGAACTGTTTTTTTATCACAAACATCCAGTTTGTTTAGGAGTGTGGATTTCCAAGAGCTCATGAACAAAAAAAAAAGTTGCACTGGATCCATCACGTTCATTGTTTCTTCTGATCTAACAAGTTTAAGTTTTCTTGAGAAAACAGAACATTATTCGAGCCCATTGCATGCACCACACCAGTGAGAAAACACAACTGCATCCTGCCACCATGCCTCTGCCTGTCTGTGCAGGCTGCCTGACTCTTTATTGACATTCAAAGCATTGACAGGAATCAGCCCACCTTGCCTCAGCTATGCCCACCAGCTCATAAACTTCATTGTTTAGTATCTCTTCTAGTGCCTGTTGCTTATTTTCCATGCTCCTTGCATCCACGTATAGACATTTCAGTACATTAATATTCTTCATCTTCTCTTGTTGAGCTACTCCAGCTTCAGTCTTATCTGTAGGCTGAAAGTACATGTCAGATTATTTGAGTTAGGTGAAAATTTCTCCTCTTTCCTTCACACTGAGTTTTATAGCTATCCAATAAACTTGACTGGTTTTGAAACTAGGAGATTGGTACCCTGTTCTGGCAGAGTAACATTAACCACAAATTGCTTGCATCTAAAAATAATGCATGATAATTTTGTTCTCTCTCAGAAATTGGCACACTGCATTCTCTAAAGGCAGACGAATGAATATGTGAAAATATTTTCAGAACAGTTTCTTGTCTGTAACAAGTCAATATGAAATCAAGATATGAATTTATACTTTATCTCTCCATAATGGGTTTATTGAGCTATGTTTCAAACATCATTCAGCATGAACCCTCCGGAGGTTCAAGAAAGGACTTGATCTTTCTAGAGCTTTCTATTCATAGGGAGACAACAGGTCTGAATATTCATCTCCTGGACAGCAAGCACAGATTGCGACTCTTGCAGAATTTCTCTGTGAAGGGAGGAAATCGTGACCATTTTTCATTTTGCCTTCTATTTCCTGAGAAACTTCTGGGCATAGCAACACTTAGCAATTTCCTTCAAGGAGTCCTACATGCTAATTAAATCTCCTCAGACTCATCTTGCCCAGTCTGAAACAAGAGCCAGACATTTGCCAAATTACATCACTTCACCATGAGCAACTTCTCTAAGTCTCACCCGTGTCAGCCATGTGACAAAAATTGTGGTCATGCCCTGATCATTTCTCCTCAAGTCTACCAGAGCCTCCTCTTCATTTTCACCTTTTTCCTTTGCAACCTATTTCAAATGTCTCAGTAAATCATCTGCCTCCGCAGCGGCACCTCTGAATTCTTCCATCATTTTCCTTTGGCCTCCTGCATTAAATTTCAGCTACTTGTGCTTCCCTTCAAGGATCCCCAGAACGCTGCTCTGACCTATAGCATCAACTGCAATATTTCCTGCTCTCATTTCCACTCAGCCAGTACATCACACCTCGGTGATGCCTTTATCGTTCCTCCATGCTCCAGACCATCCTCAACAACTGAATTTTTCCTTTGTGCAGTTTAGAAAGGCATGCACTCCAGTTTTCATACATCCTTTCTCAAAGCACAACTTCCTGTGTTGATGTATGCTCCTTCAGCCCTCCGTGCTCCATTATGACATTCAGACAAGGGCAAATATTGCCAAAACTATCACACTCCAGGCCACTGATGAGCTCCAGACTTGTATTTACAATTCATTGGTTAAAAGCCCCCACAGGCAGCAGCATTATTCAAGCCTTGTGCCATGCCAATCTGCTGGTAGGCATCAATAACTAAGAGAACTAAGATGTCTGTGACAAATTTTCATTATCCTTCTTATTTTACAGATGGAGTCATGTTACCTTTCCAAATCAAACACCCTTCTGAGGTACAAAAAGAATCCAAGTGAAGATCAAGGTTTCCTGAGAACTCCTACCCAGAACACTTCTGTTCTCCTGCCATAAAGTATCTCTCATATTTGGTCCTAGCTGTTTTCTTCCTTATTTAGACAACTCCTAGAAGACAAGAGGCACTGCAGACTCATCTTTTCAATGAGTGGTGGAGGATGTCACCTATTGGACAGGCTATTGGAGTCCTGTCAGACCTAGTAGCTTAGCCAGGAATACTGATTGCCGTTGGAGAAGGATGTTTTTTTCCAACCACACTAAACATGAATAATGTGAGCTTGGGTTTGTGATTATATGTGTGCAGCTGTGATTAGCTGTGTTTGGAGGGAGAGGAGTGTGGGATGATGGATAGAAATAAACATACAGGGGATTCAGAATTTTAAGGTAAAAAGCAGCTGCAACTCCCCGGACAGACTGAGGCCAACATCCTCTCCAGTAAAATGACAAGCTTTTGCTCAGAGAAACAGAATGGAGTGTGGAGCTAAATGGAGACTATGTGCCCCCCCTCCATTCTAATCCCAGCAGAATGGGAGAACACTGTGGTACTGAGACAAACAGTAGCTGTCTCACAAGGAAGAATCAACATGTTCTGCTGCTGAAGCCAACAAACATGTCAAAACCCCTCCTCAGGTGCCTCCCATTAAAAATAAAATAAAATCAGAAATAAAAGGTATTTATGACTAGAGCCACTCAAACTCCACCCAAACATAAAGCAAGTAGTACAAAAGTAATCTGGGGATAGGGGTAAAGTGGGAGAAGACCTCCACCAAGACTGTTGGATCAGTCGATGGGCTAAGTTCATCTTCTATGCCAGAGGGACACTTTGGGTGAGAAACATACTCTACATGCATTAAATGCTGCTTTGAAGACTAAAGCTTTTGTTTGTGCTTATCCCACAACATATTAGCAGATTGCTTTGTGTTAGACCTTGTGCTTGTTTAATATATTCATTAGTAGATTGGGGCTTTTTAAAGACATATTCTTGCAGTAGACACTCTCACCAGGGTCTTGACTCTCCCAGAGATACTGACAGGCAAAAATGCAAACTCCCACCTTTCACATGACAAGGAGTTATAGGTATAGTTACATATATACTCTGCTCCTTATGCAACATTTACAAGTGTGTGAAGAGAGCATAAGGAATAGGATATGTTGTATATTTTCTCTAATGAAGTATTATCTTACAATTTTGCAAAGATCTGATGAGAAGGTATTGCAGCCATGTCTCATGCTCAAGCCCATACTGCAAATTCTCTGCCATCACAGAAGCAGTGTTAGAGTTACTCAAATACCACCCTTACCTTTTTCCTTTGGCCTTAGCAGCTGTAGCTAAGGGGAGCACTTGCTTGTTCCCATTCTGTAATTGTGGTGAGTTGACCCTGACTGGATACCAGATGCCCACCAAAGCCGCTCTATCACTCCTCTCCTCAGCTGGACAGGGGAGAGAAAATATAAGAACATAGAATAAAAAAATATAACCAAATGCTTGTGGGTTGAGATAAGGAGGGGGAGAGATCACTCAGGGGAGGGATCATTAAGGGGAGAGGTTACTCAGGAGTTACCATCACAGGTGAAATAGACTCAGCTTGGGGAAATTAGTTTAATTTATTGTCAGTAAAAATCAGGGTAAAGTAGTGAAAAATAAAATCTTAAATCACCCTTTTTGTACTCAAGACCTGTATCTTCCAACAAATATAAACTATGCACATACTCTGTGTCATCTCTCAATTTTCATGAAATACATGTTTGCCTTCTCCTGCAGCAATGAGGCTTCTGTGTATGCAAAAAAACACAAAAGACTTGTGTAAGAGAGCACCTTCCAGATATAAAGTTGGCTCCTTTCCGTCATGACTCACGCTGCTGCTTCCCTGTTTGACTAAAGCTGAGCCTGATGGGCTCCCAAAGGTTAAAGACCTGAGTTTAGGTCTTTCAAGGAAGTGCTTTAATCACCAGTGGGATGGGTATTGCATCTCATTGTGCAGTCTCTCGTGCCTCACTTACAAAGTGCCTACTAGCACCAGTTCCCACGAGTGAGAAGCTACAAAAGGGTCAGTACGGGAGTTCTGCCAACACTTAGATACTATCTAAGGATCACAGCAGCTCAGTTACATCAAGGCTTAGCAAGCCTGTGAGTTCCTGTAAACAAAGCCTAGGCTTTGTTACAGTAATATTGACATCTACAGGTTAAAATGGGATTTGAACACAAGATTTGCAACAAGTATTAGTGTCACTGTAGTTCTAGGGCAGGGCACTCAAAGCAACCATACAGCTCTTGAAGCACTCGAATTTCAAGTGCCCAACACTTTAACAACAAAGTAATTGCACACACGAATGGCCAGAATTACCCAGGTTTCATTACTTGCTGTTTTATGTACTGATGCAAAACAACATCACAGTTACTGTATTTAACAAATTGACCCCTTTACAGTTGTTTCAGTGAGATGGAGGCTAATGAAGCAACTCCTTGTCATGGACTCAAGAGGCAGAAACTTCTCCACTTAGTATTTAAGAAAGACTCTTGCTTGAAGGATTCATGTTGATAGAATAAAGTGAAGATCAGAACATGCTCTCTAGCCAAGCAACTCATCCTATTACAGCTATCCTTTACAAATCACATATATGTTCCCAAAGCTGTGTCTTCTGGAACTTTTACGGAAATTTATGGGCCTTAAAAGTTGATGTTCTAAGACACTGTTAGGCCCAGAAAACAGGCAAAATCCAGAACAGAAGACTTTTTCAATTAAGTGCTTAAAATGTTCCAGTAACAAACTCCCCTGTGTTAAACTAGATGACAACTAACTGAGACATTTCTGATGCACGCAGCTGCTTTGGTGCTACACAAACAGAAACCATCTCTAAAATGTACAAGATTCAGCCTACAAGAGACTTTGTGCAGTGTCTCTCTGAAACAATTTTTATAGCAATTACTTGGAAATTAGGTTTTACTGCATTTGCCATCAGCTTCAGTAGAACCAGGCTTTCATCCATTTCCTATCAGCTTTAGGGTTGGGTTTTTTTTTTTTTTTTTTCCTGTTTTCCCATTTCTGGCATGATCCAGTTCAGAGAGTAGCTGCAATCTGTCATCTGATGGTGGATACTGAATGTATGCAGGGGGAGGGGGGAATTAAAAAAACCCCCTCAATCTGCCAAGTCTTGCAGCCTTCAACCTTTGGTGCAGTACAAGGTTTACAAGATGATTTAAAATCTGCATGTGTAGGAAATAAGGAAGATGGGCTGACTCTACACAGAAAATAGGTTTGGGACAGACTGAGATTGATGGCTTTGTGACAATGACACTAAAGTTAATAGCTGATATAGGCAGACAACAGAGTCTATTTTAAATTTAAAATTGAACTGTGTGTCACTGACAGCATCATACTGACCGTTCATTGCTAGACCTAATTTCTCTCTGGTAATGACTACAAGAAGCAGAATAGATAATGATGTGCACTGCAGAACATTTGGGAAATGGGATTAACTGATTTGCTGCTTTTTTTTTTTCCCCTTGTTTTTAAAACAACTATTTAATGATTAGTAGAGGTGGCTATCCTTGAACACTCCTGAAGGGTAAAGATTAGTCACTCGTCTGGGAACATCTCTGTCGCCTCTGTTTCCTTCCCTCTTAGGAGACAGAAGGGGTGTAAATTGTGCTTGCAACAGACTGGGAAGGCTGACACTGTTAAAATATAAGACCTTGACAAAAACCCTGGAGATGATGTATCACCAGTCTCCTGGGCAGTTGCACTCCACATTCACATTTGCACACTGCAGATAATTCCTGTCTCTCAACAGCCTGAACCCAAACTTCAAATGCAAATTGTCTTGGAGCTGGAAATGGAAACTTGCATGCAAGTAGGAGACAGCTATTCACATATTATTCACATGCAAAGGAGATAGTTATTCACATATTTAAATAAAAAACTGATTTAAAAAAAAAGTAATATAAGGGAAAAACAAATCCTTCTGTCCTGGGGGAAGCATTTCTTTGCTCTCTATTTCTGTCACTGTTCCCTCCTGTTTAGCCTTTTCTTCAGGGACAGAGATGCTCATTGGTTTTGTACACCTCCACCCATAAAAATAGAGATCTTTATTGGCATACCACTACAGGGTTGATCACCAGAGACTTAACTTTATTACCTATCAGTGAAAAGCCTTTAAAAAAGTGCACAAACCATAATAGAAGGGGCTTCTGAAATTTTACATGCATGGCACATGGAAGCAGTCGACTTCAGGAATAAATATTTGTGCCTCAAACCTGAGAGCAGCCAGCACACATGCGTGAGGGTGAATGTTGCTGGTCTTATGCTACAAATTTGAGCTCTGTCCTTGAAATCATCTTTTTTTTGGTAGGTCCTGTGTAAAAATGTAGCAAAATTGTAGTAGAGCATTTGATAATCTGCTTGGTAACTGTGTTTCAGAATATCAGTGGGCTGAAATTTCCACCTGCTTTCCTTACTCCTGTCTGTGACGTTGAGTTTGCAGACCTGAAGGATTTACTGTTTCTCTGACTGCTTTTTTTGTTTGGCAGGAGAACTAGCTGAATTGTTCAAGTTCAAAGGCTCAAATCTGAAAGCTGCATACTCTTTGCTTGAATTAATTGCAATTCCACTCTGGCCTTGTACAGCTAATTTAAATTATAGTGGTCTCTGCAACTTCATGGTGTAAAATAAATAAATCTAATTGTATTTGGCTCAACTACCATGAATCTGCTTATTACTTTCCAAATGGTACGGTGGGGCTCATAGTTTTTATAAACTAAGCTACCAAATGATTATGATGAGAAATCAGGACTGTGGAAATAGTAATTACACATATATAACCCCATTTTCTACCCTGTGAGAAAGTGTAGTGCCTATGTTCTATTTCCACCTCTTTCTTCTGTCTTCTGTGAGTGCTGGAGGTCATTTTAGACGGGGTTGCTCAGACTATCCAAGACCTTTAAAAAATCTTCTCATTTCCTAAAAAGTAATTGAAAACTCCCACACCAAACAAAAATATATGTAACATATGCAAATGCTATAAAAGTAACATGTGGTTTACATAACCATTTATAATGCTACTTCATATCTGAGGCAAACTACGATCATGTATTTTATGCTCTTAGATCACCCCTGTGTGTCTGTGCTGGAACAAACATGTTCCCTCGGTGCAGACTGTGACATCAGCTCACACTGCAAGGCATGCAAGCACTGCAGCTGGCTTTGTTATCAGCTGGGGAAGGGTGGATAAACAGCATCATGTTTCCCGTTAGTAAAAGGCTTCCTAAGTTCCACTGAGTCAACAGACAGTAATCAGGTATCAGCTACTTCACAGGAAATGAATCAAAACTAGGAGTGGGAGGCTTGGGATGTGAGGTGGAGCAGTAGGGAGGGAGAAACAAGGTACTGCTTCATTTCTTTGTCCGCCTCGATTACTCTAATAGAAATTCCATGAAGGCATGTTAACCTGAAGAGGAATTTCTGCAGCAAGTCATCACAAAGAAGCCATGACAGCCTGTTTAATACTTGCAGGTGGCATCTAGTCCAGGTGCTCTCAGGAGCTCATCATCTGACAATCATCCAATAAATGGATTCTCTACAACTGTACAATCTAAAGGTGGAAAAACCAGTCAGGTCAGTTCAATCCACCTCTCGTTCTGCCAATGCAAGATAGGATTCTATTTTTTTTTTTCCCTTTTGCAAAAGCATTTATTTAGCCTTTTTGTGCTGTTTAGTTTTAAAATTTTCAAGTTTTAAAGGCATCTTTAACTTCTAACCAAAACTTCTTTAATCCAAAAAGGCATCTTAAATTTCTATGGAAATTAGTATTTCATATCTTGGCATTAAGAGGTTTCTCTTACACACCCCTCTTCATTGCTGCTTGGTGAAATAAGTTCTTGCTTACCTTCTTTCTGTAGTTTCATACTACAGCCACTCCAAATCACTCTAATTACCTACCCTTTGCATCTACCCAAGAATTTCTACATCTGAGCCTCATCTTCACTTTCACAAGTTATTCTAATGATTATTCATATGGTAGCACATCAGTATTCTTCTTTTCTACTGTGTTAGTAACATGCCGACCCCGAAACTAATGCAGTATTTCATGCAGAATTACTGTATCAGAACTACTGGTCTCAGAGCAAGAGCTCTCCCACTCACACTCCCTACTATGCATTATTTGGACATGCACCCCAAAACTGTAGAGGCTTTTTTTGTCTCACTGGATCCAAATTCATCTCTTTAATGCAGGTTTAAATTGTGTTTTCCCAAATTCCCTTTCGTTGCCTCTATTTTATGGCAAGTGTGCGCTCACCTAAGTTTCGATGGTTGCTTTTATATTTCTTTGTATTTTTCCCTTACTGTTTGAAAGTCTTCCTTCTCCAACAATGTATTTCAGTGACAGACTGTCTTCATGATCCTCCTCCCCCCTCCTCTGGGACTGTAAATACCACTGAAACTTCTATATGGTTATAAAAAATAAGCTGCATTGCTATCCATTGCTACTCAGACAACTTTAAAATCACCAATCTTTCTTCCTGTTTAGGCAAATCTGAATTTATTTCTCAAGGAAGATTTCACAGTAAGCACACACAGGCCTAGGAAAAAATTTTAGCACAGATGTGTATGTAATTCATTCCTTTCAGCCACTCAGTTTCAACTACATTCCAGAACATTGCTCTATAGCTTTGTATCAAGGGCAGTCAGCTAAAAGTGAGGGCACAAGGGGCCAAATGGGGCCTCAGCACATCAGGCATCTTATAGGATTTATGCAGAAAAATCACAGTTTATACAACCTCAGCAGTGATTATCGGATACCATCAGCTGCTGGGAACATGTGCAGAAGCAGAACTCTAAGCAATTAGATGGTTTGCAAGTTGAACATGAAGGCAGACAATGAGCTGTGATGTTCCCAGGGTTAAGGGGACATATGAAAATGTGCCTCTGCTTATTTACCTCAAATATGCTGATGGTCCTCACTGGGCCTAGTCTGGTGAGCAGTGCTGGAAAACGTGGATTCAGCTTCTGACAACATTCAATCAATACAAACACTGTTCCAGCCTGTTAGCAGTGTTATTTGTTCTGTAGTAACAGATGCCAGAATGTGTCCCTTATGCAATATGAGTAAGAAAAATCCTTTAAATTTACAGAGAAGTTAGATTTAACAAGACAAAAGCTTTACTGTATTTTATTAATTTACCTCTTACATTTCATTTACCCATTAAATTTTCTTAAATAAAAACTGACACTGGTACATAATTTTTGTCACTTTCATTAATATCTTGCAATACATATCAGTCAGCTTGCTATTTTTACATATAGAGTAACCTTTCCTACTCAGAAAAAAACCCCTGCTCTTGTAAAGGCCTGAGGCTCTGCCATATCAGTCTTCATTGCTATTAAATAAGAAGAGTGAGAGAACTACTTATTTCCTTCCCCAAATATTTTTTCTGCACTGATGTATTTGTAAATTTCTTTATAATCCCCCATTTCCTTTGTTAGCCCAAAGCAATTAAACTAATCCATCCTCTGTGAACCTCAGCTGACTCACAGTGTCCTTGGGTGTCTTTAAATTTATATTTTTTGACACTTTTTCTTAATTTCAGGTCTTCAAATCTACATGTGAAGCTTACTGTTTTCCACAGCAGTTGTCAGTCATCCTTCACCTGTAGTATTTCTGGCTTGTGCAGCCACCTCATACACCGAAGAAATCTTGGTTCCTATGAGATTAGAATTCACGTCCTCCTCCCTCTAAATCCATTCTCTACAGTGACTAATTTAAGTAGCATTTGTGCACAAGTTCCAGTTTCTCCCTCAGTAAGAAATATTACAATCGGAGCAGGGGTTTTCTCTATGGTACAACAAGAATGGTCATGGTTTATTAGAGCACTCAGGATATGGCCTTGCTGCCTCTACGGAAGACAAGTGGAAGGGTAAACTCCTTGCATCTTTCCTGAACAAGGCATAAATCTGTTCTGCACTTTTGTCTTTTTACGTGAGAAAAACCTTGGACCTTTGCATGCCGCCTAGCAGGCATCTTCTACTGTTTTGTTGTGACACTGAGCCGCACATTCAATTCCCGCTATTTTGTCTACAAAGGTGTTGGATGAATGGTTTCATTTTGAGAGTGTGTGTTAACTTGGGAGTGCTCCCACAAATATGCTATAAAGTATTCCACATTGTAGCTCCACTCTCCCAAGTCCAATCTGGGCAAAACAGAAGCCCCAAAACCCCAATCCCGTCAAATATTTTTATATTTCAAAAATATAACAATCCTACGTTCTGGTGTTTGCTCCTGGGGTTGCCTGTATGTATATCCAGCTTCTGCCTTATCAAAAATACAAATGTAGCCATAGAATCACAGAATCATTTAAGTTGGAAAAGACCTTTAAGATCATCAAGTCCAACTTATTACCAGTCACACGAAGATGATCCTCAAAGTGAACAGGGTGTGCTTCCAGAGAGCTGTGTGTGTGCAGGAGGGACAGCAAGTCCAGCACTGCTGCAGGCAGCAATTTTGAGAGCCACCGGGGTTGCTGAGGAAAGCAGGCGAACGCCAGAAACATGAAGATAATTTCAATGATATATAATGATACAACAGTCAACTATTCATACACAAACCAAACATTGAAACATCTGTGTTGGTATTGCTTTACTGGAATTTGTAAATACTTCATCTGGTGCCATTTCATTAACTAGCAGTTAAAGTTCAGTCAGCATTAACTAAAATATTAAATTTCAGCACATGTTGATGCCCAGTAATTCCTTCAAAAGTGTTTCACAGCTGAGGAATTGCCACTTTTCTTAAAACTGTCATCTTCTTGGCCAAATCCTATACTTATTTACAGACCTGCTAGCACATGAATTACGTTCACTACCCTTACTTTCATCTGTGTAAGTCAAAGTGTATGGTTTTGGTCCAACACCTTGCAAAGTTCCTGCTTTGACAGTATTTACTGTGATAATTTACAATTCTGTCAATTTCTGCACTTTGCAATTTAGCTACTACCCATCTATTCTGGTAGTGGTTTGAAGTGTTTCTCCTCTCAGATGAAAAATTGTAGTATAGACCTTGGCTACTGCTAGCAGCTGCACAGAGACAGCTGAATATTTTATCAGCCAGGCATCTACTTGCAATAACTGCACTCTTATTCACATTCTAGGTTTACTTGTGCACTGTTTGTATGCAATAAAAAAGTCAACAAACTTTAAACACATTTAGGAAAAAGACATAGATATTACGCAAGCAGTAGAGCCAAGTCTAGGCTTATTTCCATTTTCCATAATTGTTCCAAAAATAGAACAAAAATTTGAAGAACTCAGAATTTTACACTACCAATTAAGATGATCGTGCCATTTCAAAATCCTCTTCAAATACTTCCTTTAGGCTGCATGCTTACAAATCCACAAAACAGAAAGCTGCCATCACACTTTGCAAATAGAAAAATGCATTTGCATTTTAAACCAACAACAAAATCTCTACTTGCAGCCATCTCCTCTTCAAAAGCTTTGCATATAAAATAGTTATAACTCTCACAGGTGTAGAAATCAACTATTGTTTCTGATCAACAAGTCTGCCATAGTGGTCAATCTAAATGGGAAAAGAACAGTTCTGCTGCTGGTAATAAGTGGAGTAAGATACCCACTCTTCCTTTTGCAATGTGGGAGGAAAGAGAGAGACCTTATTTGTAAGGTGTTTTGACACCTACTCACATCTAGGTATTGTCATAGTTACAGATTTCAACACTGTATAAACTAATCAAAATTAACATTTTCTAACACTTCATTTGCAATTATAAGACAGGACATCCATTCATCTGTTAATATTTACAGCCTTCAAAAGGAGAAACAAAAGACAACTATATTGTACCGAATTTTAGGGAAAAGTCACATATTGTTAACCAGGTGTGATCATATCTATTACCAGTGGCTTTTACCTCAAGGAGTGGACAAATGGGTTGAAATTATTAAAAAACAAAATTAAGAAGACTGACAGAGCAACACGTGTGAAGGTGATGAGGCACTGCAACAGGTTGCCCAGGGAAGCTGTGGATGTCCCATCCCTGGAAGTGTTCAAGGCCAGGCTGGACAAAGATCTGAGCAAACTGGCCTGGTGGAAGGTTCACTGCCCATGGCAGGGGGTTGATGATCTTTAAGGTCCCTTCCAACCCAAACCATTCTGTGATTCTGTGAAAACCAGTATAACATTTTTAAACTCATGAATCTCAAATCAGTAAGCATTCAGTATCAAACCCCCAGACTGTAAAAAGGATATCTTTCAAAAGGATACCATTTAACTGGATGCTTCAGAAGGTTCTGAAAAAATCTTTTAAACAAAACTACTAAGAAATCTGACTGCACATGGAATGAGCATTAAAAGTAATACACAAGAAGCAAATCATGAAGATGGTAAGTTTTCAACTTGACAAATATTAAGAGTAAAGTGCCCTATGGATTTGTACTGAAACTGTTGTTTTACATATTTTTTCATCTGGAAAAAGAGACAATAGTCCACTAGCAGCATCTGTGGATAACAAAAATTTTCAGGACTATTTTCAGGGATAACAAAATTTGTGAAGAATAGCAAGGGCAGAACAAAGAAAGATGAAGGTAGATGATTAACTCAAAATAATCAGTATACCCCAAAGTTTCCTAGGACTGACAGTCATAGGGAAAAGTTTAATGAGGCGTTTATTCAGGGCATTCTGGTAAACAAAACCAAAGCATTCCAACTATACACAGTGCTACAGGAATACATCACTGGTCAGTCTGTCACAGCCAGCAAGGCTTCCTGAGGGAGAAGTCTTGCCTGTAGAACCTGATTTACTTCTACAATAGGATAACCCATCTAACTGATCTAGGAAAGCCAGCAGACATAATCTTTTTCGATTTCAGCAAAGGTTTTGATACTGTCTCTCACAGGATCCTTCTGCACAAAATGTTCAGCACAGCTGAATAACCATGTTATGAGATGGGTGAGCAACTGGCTCATGGTTGAGCACAAAGAGTTACAGTGAATGAGGTGACACCAGGATGGTGCCCTGTCACTAGTGGGGTTCCACAGGGCTCCATCCTCAGCCCAGTTCTCTTTAACACCTTCATTAATGACCTGGACTCCAGACTCAAAGGAATACTAAGTTTGCCAACAACACTAAGTTGGGAGGAGCTGTTAAATCCCTCGAGGGCAGAGAGGCTCTGCAGAGACACCCTAATAAATTAGAGGGCTGGGCAATCACTGACTGCATGAAGTTTAACAAGGGTTGCATCTGGGATAGGGCAACCCCGGCTGTTGTATAGACCAGGGAATGAGGCTGGAGAGCAGCACTGTGAAAAAGGACCTGGGGGTCCTGGTCAATGGTAAGCTGAATATGAGTCAGCAGTGCCCTGGCAGCCAGGAGGGCCAACCGTGTCCTGGGGGGCATCAAGCAAAGCATCACCTGGTCGAGGGGAGGATTGTCCCACTCTGCTCTGCACTGGGGCTGCCTCACCTTGAATATTGTGGCAGTTTTGGGCACCACAGTATAAAAATTACATTAAGGTATTAGAAAGTATCCAAAGAAGGGCAGTGAGAATGATGATGGGCTTTGAGGGGAAGCCTTGAGAGGACCAGCTGAGGTCACTTGGTCTGTTCAGCTTGGAGAGGGGAGACTGAGGGGACTACCCATTGCAGTTACAACTTCCTCCTGAGGGGAAGAGGAAGGGCAGGCACTGTTCTCTTCTCTGGGGTAACCAGTGACAGGACTCTAAGAAATGGCATGAAACTGAAACAGGGGAGGTTTTGGTCACATATCAGAACAGAATAGAACATGCCAAGTTGGAAGAAACCCACAACAGGCTCCCCAGGGAAGTGGTCACAGCACCAAGCCTGCCTGAGTTGAAGAAGTGTTTGGACAGTGCTCTCAGGCACACAGTGTGATTCTTGGGGATGGTCCTGCGCAGGGGCAGGAACTGGACTCGTGACGAGTCCCTTCCAACTCAGCATATTCTATGATTCTATGGTTCACCATACCATACCTAGAGTAGTACTCAAGAAATTACAACATGCAATTGCAAAAGAAGTTAAGATACTCTTCCCTTAAAAAGACCTAATTATATCCATAAGGACATAATTTTTATGTAGCTTTTGGATTTTGCCCTGATTTATCTAAGGTATCATATACCAATGATAGGATATGGAATGAGATGAACTTGTATAGTATATTAGCCTGCAGCGTACGTTCCCACAACGGGGAACATATTGAATTGCAGTATCTGATTGATGATTTTGGCCCTGTAGCTTTCTGAAGCGACTTTCCTGTCTTGCAGCTTTTCCTGTCTGTAGAGGCTGTTTGCACTGCAGAGTGGCATACAAACACGTTTTAAAAATCGTTAATTGTATTATAAAGAAAATCCAGAAACGCTTCATTTATAAACCCCCTCATTTGCATAGCAATCCAAATTATTACTATAAGTTACTGACACTGTACAGCCTAAGGGAAACACTCAGGCAAAACCTGTAGGATGAATCTTATATAAAAACAAATCCAACACCATTTAAGTTATTAAAAAAACCCAACATTTTAATCTTGAAGACTTTTCAAACATTAGTGCAATATGATTGTAGGAAAACATGTTTCTTCTTACAAGGAAGTTAAGTATATCCAATGAGATTTGTATCTTCTTCAAATACAACGTTTGATTTTCCTTGTTCAATTCCTCATTGCCAACATGGCATTTATGTCCCAAATAAGATTCCGTAACTGATCCATGATCTGCTTCAGCTGCTGATTCTTCTGTTTCAGTTTCTGTGGAAAGAGTTTATTATCAGGTTTTTTTGTGATCAATTCAATTAGCGCACTCAAAAAATCAACAAAATTTACAGTGTTATGAAATGCTATATGAACCTCTTCCTCAGTTGCCTGTGAGCACTATTAGTGGGATAATACATCCCCTTAAAAGCACACTCTAAAAATACAAGAAAGCCTCAAAATGTAAGGACCATTGCTAGAGAGTCAATGCTGTTCTCTTCACAGCATTCTTTTTATCAAACACCTGACACCCTCAAATGCTGTAGGCTTGTGGGGATCATTCGCCACTTTTTAAAGTCCAAAAGAGAGCATTATAAGTAGGAAGAAAGAATTCAGGGAACAGGTAAATTTATGTGAATGTATGTTTTGTAACTTGGGTTTGCAGAAAAATGAGGGATTAACAGCAGAAGTTTGAACAAAGCACAAAGTATAGGTGAAACAAATCAAGCTTTTGCAGCCTTTCTGCCTGTGTAGGTCAACTGTGATGCGCTTAGACTCCTGTCTTGAAAAAGGTTCTCCCAAGCATGCTGAATTCTTTAAAATTATATATTTGGTTTTGCAAATTGCAGAAGCATGTGAAGGAAAAGAACAGCAAACTTGCTTTTATTTGGTTGCATAACCAAAACTTAATAATTATGTCTTTACAGAAGAAAGATCTGGGCATTAAGACATCATACAATTTCCTTAACCTTTCACGTTTCACAATAATGCCCATATTTATTGTCTCATTTATTCATTGTCCTGCCCAAATTGAAGCTGTTGAGAACTAAGTTAGGTTGCTGTTAACAATACACAGTATGTTCTCCATTTCATTCTGATTTGACAGAATGTCAGCCTTCTCACATTAGAGATCAAACTACTTATTCATTAAGGAAGTCTGGAGTTCCAAGTAAAGTGAAAGCACAGGAAAGACTTGGTACCATCAAAAGAAAACAAAATGTTTCAGGTTTAACATAACTTTGTTATTGCCATACAAATGGCAATAAATTAAAAGGGGGATTTAGATCAGTAATACAACCAAAGCAACTGCAACAGTGATAAAATGAAGCAATGAAAGAAGTAATGTCCTGAAAATTGTCTCCTGAATTTTGATGCAGACAACACAACAATAGTTTTAAGTTGCCCAGCTGGTCAGCTGGGAAAGAAGTTCAGAGTGAAAAAGGAAGCCCATTCACTTTGGAGCTTTAAAAACAATCTGTAATTAGGTAATGGTAATTACCATTACTATTACAAATTACTATGGTAATTAGGCTTAGATTACATGGGGAACATAGTAAGGGAAATGTTTCTGAACCCAGACTTTGGGGGACACATTTCCTGTAAGAAGAGACAACATTCAGTTCCAGACTCCTGAGAAGGATGAACAGAGGTAGGAATAACACTGAATTTCTAATCAAGCACTTGACAGACTAAAAAGCATTTTAAAGATAACTAGGGGCATTTATCTAATGCTTCTTGTTGTCATTTCCATTTGCTGATCCAAGACTTCACAATACACAGCAGAGATCCAACTCCTAAAGACAAGCGAGAAAACTAAGAATCATGTCATTACCACAGCATCCAAACAAGAGAGTTGTGTCTTCCTACAAAGGTCTCGATGCCTGAGAAAGCACAAGCAGGACGAGATAAACAAGCACGTTCATACCCGTGGCATTTTTAAACATGTTTCTGTTTGCCATCCTCAACATTCAATCTTAAAGAAATCAGTGAATGTTACATCAAAACTACTAGTTTAATGCAAGTTGTCACTCATTGATACTGAGGGCATGCCATTTCAAGATTTTTCAAAACCTTCATCAATAGAAATGAAGGCTGAACAGTCAGTGATGGTCAGACAGAAATAAGAACCACTGACCTCTGATAAGCAGACTGTGTTCTCTCTCCATCCATGCCTAATTGTATTGTTACATACTGTTACTTAGGTAAGCTCACATGAACTTTATGTAAGTTATGCCCAAAAGACTCATTCTGTAAGATTGTTTTCCTTTCCTGTGCAAGCATTATGACACTGTAAATTGCTTGATCTTTATTTGATACTAGACAAGGGAACCTTCAAACTGGATTTCATTTGTTTTCAAAGCATCTGTAAAGACAGGAAGTATAAAACTGTTTCTTTATTTATCTGAAGATAATTTTAGATCTTTGTCTTCAGTGAAGACCTATTTTCTTAGCTCTTCTACGTTTTCTAAAGACAGAAAAACACATCTAAGATGAAGCACCAACCCTGGATTGCTAGGCTGTTGAAAGCATAAAGAGAGGAGAAAAAATCCACTTCAGAGAGCATGGTCTCCTAATTGAAATGCACAGAGTGATCTTTGTTACTGATCTTTGACAGGCAGTGGTTCACACCACAAAGTAATACATAATTAATATGTTCTGCACCACTGGAAGTGTTGGCCTCTGCTTAAGACTTTGCTGAGCCAGTAAGAACATCTCAACCCAGGTCTAACCTTGGAAAGATAGGTGAAATGGCCTTCTTGGGAAATGGGAAAGTTCTGTAAGCAGATTCTGCAGCAATGACAAATTTTCCTTTGAACAGATTGCTTGCAAGTTGTCTCCCACTCTTTCCTCCTTCTATTGAAATGAATTAGTTGAACTCTGGACTGCTTCTCAGGATTAACAGTTGCATGAAACAAGAAAAAGTACTTCATCCCACATAAATGCTACAGCTTCTGACTTTATCTTTTTTAAGATAGCACAGGAAAATTATCTTATATGAGGCGGTCTATAATGAGTTAAAAGACCTAAATTCAAGTTACATCTGACAGGCAAGTTTCTGTTAGTCCCCTTCTGTCAAGAAAGGGATCTGACTGTAAACCAATCCTAAGAGGTCTTCTTTGGTGATACTAATATTCATTAGTTAACTAACTAACTAATTCATTCATTAACTATCCCTTTTGATTGACCCTGCAAGCACTATGGCCAGCAGATGGAGTTGGCAAGGGCTGCACCTCCCAGTAACCAACAAGACCTTAGTAGGCATAGGTCAGGTAAGACGTTTATGAAAACATGTACTGAAGCACAAAACCCACTTAAATTAAATGAGCCATTATGTTGTACTCAAGCCATTTGTTAGAATTCCCTTCTTCAGGCAAAGAAAGTAGTGTAAACACTGTGGAAGAGTGAGATCATATTCCAACTGGTGCCTGCAAAAACATCAACAGTACTTGCCTTTGTTGAACAGGCTCTCCTTCCGTTTAAGAAAAAAAACAAAGAGGGTTTTCCACCTTGAAAATCTTATATGGAAGACCACATCCCTGAATCCTGTGACAACTATAATTTTTACCTACTCTGTTGAAGATCTACAACAGTATAGGCCACAAGGACATCTCAGCGTAATACAACATTAAATATTAATAACACTAGTACCTTTAATTGCATATATCTTGGCAGAATTATAAAAATATGCTTATTTTGGTGATTATGACTCTACTACAGAGAACTTGCATCATGTTCTTTTTCCATGAACATAGAATCATGGAACAGTTTGGGTTAGAAGAGACATTTAATGGTCATCTAGTCCAACCCCCCAGTGAGCATCTTCAACTAGATCAGGTTGCTCAGAGACCCATCCAGCCTGACTGTGAATGTTTTCAGAGATGGGGCATCTACCTCCTCTCTGGACAAGTGTGTCATCACCCTCAGCATAAAAGATTTCTTTCTTATATCTAATCTAAATTGACTTTCTTTTAGTCTATAGCCATTACCCCTTGTCCTATTGCAACAGGCCCTGCTAAAAAGTCTGTGCTCATCTTCCTTGGGAAGCCTTTCAGGCCCCTTTAGGTACTGAAAGGGTGCTATTACTTCTCCATGGAGTCTTCTCTCCTCCTGACTGAAGAGCCCCAACTCTCTGCCTTTCCTCATAGGTGAGGTGCTCCATCCCTCTGATTATTTTTGTGGCTCTTCTCTGGACCTGCTCCAACAGGTCCATATCCTTCCTGTGCTGCAAACCCCAGAGCTGGACACAGAACTCATGTTACTCCTTCTGACCATTAAACTGCTGTAGGAGGTGATTGTTGAAAGTCTTATGAAGGTGACAGTGGCCTCAAAATTTCTACAGAAAAACGTTTGTCCACAGGAAAGTGAAATTTATACTGTTCCTTTTTTAAATGAGTCCTTCTCCTTCCTTTTTTCCTTTGGTTTTATAGTCCAAAAAGACAATATTATATGCATATAGCTGGAAAAAAATATGATAAAAAGAATGTCCTCAACAATTTGCTCAAAGTCTCTTAAAGGTGCCAGGTGATATGCTATGTCTGCTCAACTGCCCATTTTCCATCATAATATCAACCTATGTATAATTTTCTTCCAAAGGGATAAAAAATATTAATCACTAATACAGTAACTGCTGTGCAATTAAACATTACACAGCTTTTCCTGATGTTATGCACAGGCGTAACTGTTCTACCCTTACCAGAAATGAGGCTGGGTTTTCTGCCTTGCTCCTCACCTGACAGCTGAAGGGAAAACTGCTCCTTCTGCACGTGTAACTCTGTGTTCCTGAAACATGCAGAGGCACCAGTGACTGCCTGTGCTCCACTGCATGCTCAGTACTTTTCACCTATTGACCCAGATGGGATTGTACATATCCACCTCTCTGCTGTCAGGGAGGAAGAAGCACGTTTATTCAAGTAGGTGGATGTTTGCTCCATACCAATTATTTATCATTCAACAATGAGGTCTGAGGTCTTATTTACTGAGTACCATCTAGGCTATGTAGCTTGTCATGGAATTATCCATTCCCCTTCGGTGTTACATCCCCATTCTTAACATGAAAATCACACAGATGTATGACCCTCAGTTACAGATGGCAAACTAAGTCACATGATCAGCAGAGATAAAACTGGAGTGCCTACTAACTTTGTCCAGAGACACTTCAGATTCAAGTTCATCACTAAACTTCATGTTTTAACAGCTCCCCACATATTCAAAGCTACCATGAACCATAAGGGGAAGAATGAACAACTGCCACAGAGGTTTTATGGCAGAGAAAAAAATAATAAAATTCAGTTTTCAGGACCTGTCTTCAGTTAGTTACTCACTGCTCACAATAAATCCTTGTTTCTCATTCCCAAATTCCCTGTTTATTGAATACTCTCCTACCAGTTACACAATACACAAACCAGGATTTTTATAATCTTATTTATTACAATACTGATTCAATCTAAACACTGCCTTGTCTACAACAAAACCAGAGTAAGTCCAGGACTCTTCCCGAAAAGAAATTGGGGAGAGGGGAAGAGGAACCAAATGTGATAATGCAATAAAGGCTGTACAATATGCACCTATATGAGGAAAAAAGGTGACAACTGGGATTGTACAGACAGCTTTAAGCTCATGTTTTCCTAACTTTTTTTCAACGTTGAAACCATGATATTATTTTGATATAGGATGTAATATGAAAAACTTTGCATGCAACATTTTACACAAAACTGAAAAGGAAGTATATCATTATCTGGCATAAAATGCATCTGAGTGCTGTGGGAGCTGTTTAATGACATTACAAGACCACTCTATGTAATTTTCTACTGGAGAGGGGAGGAGGCTCCTGATGAAGAAAGAAACATCTTAATTCATCTGCAAGAAAGTCAAGGAGTGGTATCTGGAAAACTACAGGCTGGCCAGCCTAACCCCTGACTCCAGAAAGACTACACAGCAAACCCTTCTGGAAGTCATGTCCAGACATGAATGATAACATCATGGTGACTGGAAACAGTCACCTTGGATTTACCAAAGATGCAGTGTGCCTGAAAAACATCACGTCCTTCTATTGAGAAATCACTGGATGTGTGGCAAGGGGAGAGCAGGGGCTTTTCTTTACTTTCGTATCAGTCAGGCTTTTGGCACAATCTCTTACAGTCTTGTAGCCAAATTGGAGAGATGTGGTTTGGATAGGTGGATTACAAGATTGATGGAAAATTGTCTGGGCTATGGGATTCTAAATGTTGGGATCATCAGTATTAAAACCGAGTGGCAGCTGGCCACTCTAGGAAGTTTTCCAGGTTTGATACTAAAGTGAGTTTTTTTAATATCCTCATTAATGACTAATCCACACTTACTCTATCAAATCCACATCACTGTATCATATTTGTGGACAATGCCAAGTAGGAGAAAGCGATGAATATACTCAGTGGTAGGATATCTGATTCAGAGGGATCTACCTTGGGAACTTCAATCAAAGCAAAATCTTACATCTGTACACACAATAAACACACACAACAGCAGAGGCAGAGAGCTGACTGAAGAGAAATCACATTTGCAGAAAAGGATCCGAGGTAATTTTGATACTTTTTGACAAGTTGAACATGAGTCAGCAGTAGATCTTTTTGCAACAATGAAGACTACACGCTGTGCTATGTTAGAGAGTGTGCACCCATCAGGTCAAGTGAAATTGTTATTCCCTCTCTATTTGGTTCTGGAGAATGACTGTCCAATTTGGGGATCAATATAAAGCACTAAAATACTGAATAACACCTAGTGGAAGACCACTAAGATGATTAAAGCTGTATTTGTTCAGTCTCAAGCAGAGAAGGCCAACAGGCATGATCACTGTCTTCATCTACCTACTGAAGATCATAAAAAAAACAAGCTGGACTTTTCTTGAATGTACACAGCAAAAGGATGAGGGAAAGTGGATGTATGAGTTATGAAAACATTGCAATGAAACATTAGGAAAGATTTCACAGTGAAAGTCAACCCTTAAGAAGGGACCAGAAAAGGTAGAATTTCCATCCTTACAGGTATTTGAAATGCTACTGGATATGAGCTGGAGCAACAAGATCTTACTTTGCTGGTTGACCCTGCTCTGAGCTGGAGGCTGAAGCAGATAATCTCCAGACCTCCCACTGAGTCTGGAGATTCCTCTGATTCTACCATTGCAGGGAGCCAATCTGGGTACTCAAAACATGATGGAACTGTCTCCGGTGCAGATTAATCTGCTGAGAAGGTGTCCAAATAAAGAATTCTTTCCCTCTTGCCAAAGCGTTAAGTGGTGCACATTCGTATTTTGGGTGAGAAAGGACTCTACCCATATAAAACAAAAATGCATGAAAATAGTGCGAAAGGTAGTTTAAAAGGAATTTAGGATACTTCCCTAAACAACATCAGCTGCAGTGCACAACGCTTATGTTATCAAAAAAAAAGCCCAGAGCTAAACTCGTAACAGCTTAACGTAAAAGTCTGTCGTGTGGATTGTCTTTTCCTCTCTTAGCAAGACCACTGTTAAACACTTAGCAAATGGTAGTAAAGAACATCAGACACGACTGTTTTCTAAAGAGTCACCTGGAATGACCTAACGCTATTTCACATCATTTTATTTCCATCCAAATGTACCAAGACTACTAATTACACTGTAGTTTTTCTAATTGCTTCATTTGAAACCAGACCTCTGGCACCTAAGAAACCTCAGCTGTACTTGCTCCACACAGATTAAGGCATTCTCAGTTTCTGATTTGATATTTTCTAAGTCCTGTCAAATGTACTACAATACTACAGACCTAAGGTGAGCCTTAGGTGAAAATAATACTGATGATGCTATACTTAGATGGTAAAAAACCTGTAGACTGAACATTAAACAGTTGAAAAATATGAAGACAAGTGAGGAAATCTTGGTAACAGTTTCCACTTGTTGCAATAGATTAATATCAATGAAAATTGGGTCAAGATTTGTACTAGTAAACCAATGCAAATGCTGAACTGATTCTGGAACAGTAAAATATTTATTCCGAAAGACAGTCAACCGCCCCAACAATTTACAAGCCCAGAAAGCAAATACAGTTAAAAAAGAATAAGCTACATTTTTGGGAACTGCAGCAGAGGTTTGTTTAGTACAAAAGGCAGAGGTAGTTCAGTGCTCAAGAAACGGTTTGTTTGTTTGTTTTGTAATAATGGTATATACTTCTTAGTGCTGCCAAAACTCCCTTGTGGTATTAAGCTTAATGGGTTTTATTTAAACCTACAGTTGCTAATTACTACTGAATTGCTGGGACAGAAATTCATTACCTTGTAAACTGATCTATATTTTAAATTAACAGACAAGTACTTCCACAGCCAAGGTGAGTGCATTAAACTTTCTGACCTACAATGCAAGACTAATACAGCAGAAAGATGTGACTACACAACAAACCAACACCAAAAGCTCCTGCAGTATTTATGAACTGCTACACCAACAGGTCCTCCTGCCCCATGAATGAGATGGTGAGTATAGGAAGTACCTGAGGTTCCTCTCCTCCTCCACTGAGGATGCCCTGCCCAGACACCTGCAGCAGCAAAGCAGAGCTGCCATGTTTCAAATCAGCGGTTCATGGAATGAGGGGCATTTTTGTGTGAGAATATGTGATCCACAAGATTTGTATGAGCTACTACTAGCTCTGCCTGAGCTCCACACTGAGGGGCAGTTAGTGCCTTTCACATACACCCAGAGACACTAAAGAAATCAGACTGGCTGGGGTATCACAGGAAGAAGGATAAAATTAAGCAACCCACGGCAAGTCTAAAAACTCAAATATCTCAACAGAGTCAAAGTATTGGGTTATTGCAACAATGCTTTTTTTGGTACCAGTAACAGCCTGAAGAAGACTGAAAAAATGCTGCCTATAAGAGCAAAAATGATTAGGTGAGAACAGGACAACAGCTGAAGGACAACAGTGGGTCAAGAATATAAAAAGCTTCCGTATCTGTAATGTGGGTTTCCCTATCACAGCATCGCAGCACCATTTTGCATTATGAAATTTTTCTAAAATAAATTAATCCAATTGAGTTGGATGTTACATACTACAGAGGAACTGAAAAGCTAAGAACTAGAGAGGGCTAGTTAAGCCCAGCAGCCAGTGTCAGAAATTAGATCAATTAATAATGATCAATATATTAATAATGATTAATAATGATTCTAGTGATTTTTCTTTGCAGAAAGAAGAATTTCTTTATTTCTAGTCATGAAACCCAAATCATTTCCTATTCTGAAAACTACTAAAATTCGAGCTTTGAAAGTGGTAGTGGATGTGCTTGTACAGCGGGAGGGAGATAAAAGAAAAAAATTTTGCACTTCCAAAAAACAAGAAGTTTAACTTTCTTTTGCCGTAGTTAATAAGCATTTGTCCACAAGAATATTACAGAAAGTTCAACTATCTTGTGAAGATTTACTATGGAAAATATGGAAAGGTAGGTCTAACATTTAGGTGTAAATACGTGATTTCAGACCAGATTTAAGTGAAGGTTTAAATGCATTCTTAATTACCAGTTTGCAACCAATGGTCCTATAACACCTCATCATAAAAATTTATGAAATTCTTTTCACAAGATCACACCAAGGAGGTTTAAAAACACATTAGCATACAAGTACAACAACAAGGGCAAAACCATGTCACAAAACTATTAAAACAACAGCAAATATGGACAGTTAAACTTATTAACACTTAAAGATTGCAAATAAATGTGCATAAATTCACAGTACAACACTGCATACAATATAATATATACAACCCTGCTATATCAGCACTTAGGAGAACAATTACAACAGGGAAGCTGACAACTGCTTTTCTCTAAATTCAAGCAGTCCCCATTTTTCTAAATAAATGGATTATGAAAAATACAATACATCTCTGAGTGTTGAAGACAAATTAAAATATTGGAAACATTTTAAAAGTTAAGAATCCATCAATTATTCTCTAAAATAAACATTTTATCTACTTATTTCCTTTGTTCAGTTATTTTTGTAGATTATACTTCCTTTTTACTGAGTATTTACAGATATTACAGCCATAGAAAGATTTAAATAATCCTATCTTTGTACTTTACAGATTGAAGAAACAATGTTCAAAATTGTGGTCTGGTAAAACTTCATACTTTAATCTCAATACTATATTAGTATTTAGTCTAGCATATTTATTTTTAGATTTGAATCCATCTTTAGTAATTGTCCCCAACTGCAGACTGCCATTCAAACTGAAAATTTAACAGCATCTTTTTAATTCATAGCACATTGTCTTCTGAATGTGTTAAGATTCAATAGATGTTCCTCTTAACAAAGGAACGGTCTTCCTCAAACTGTCAAAATATAAAAGCCTTTACCAACTCACACACTTGTAACAATATTCACATTTGATGGTCAATATTCTTTTTTTTTTTAAAACCTGAGGTAAGTTTTGAAGAGAAATAACAACAGGCACCTTACCTCAGTCTGTAGTGCTGATATTTAGTGGGCTAAGCATAAACATAATACACTGTGTTCAAAACAGTATATGTCGGTTTTAAAAGAGACACAAGTAAAAACTGTCAGGGAACCTAAACTCTACAGCCAGAGTTAAAATAATAATAATAATAATTAGTAGTAGTAGTAATAATAATACTAATAACTAAACAACAAAACCCCAAACAAAAAACAAACAAAAAACAAACAAACAAACAAAAAAAAAACAACAAACAAACAAAAAACCCCTAAAAAACTCCAAGAGCACTTGTTTCCTAAAAGGTAATTCTGATATAGTTAAGTGCAAGAAGTATTTATCTCCAAGTTTGATGGTACTCATCAGACATTCTGCATTTAGTAAAGCAATCTAGAAATTTAAGCCTTGTGATGTCAACGTGACATTTCCTATTTTATGCAAATTATTTTAACTTTGTTACCTTATTTACTTCCATAATTTCCCTTCTCTCTTCACTAGCAAACCGAAGCTGACTTGCAGCACCACGATCATCATGCTTAGAGCCATCTTCTTCAACATATGGAATAAGTTGCTGTGAAGACAAGAAATATTAGCTTTACTAAAAAAAAATCAAAATTAAAAGAAGAAATTAAAAAAAAAAGAAATCAAATGCAGGAGATACAGAAGGTACTACCATTTTCTTCCACAGGTTCAAACTGCTCAAGAGAAGGTGGACACAAACTTGTCACCTCAAACCCAAAGGCCTTGGAATGACCTCATCTGGTTCTCCAGGAAAACGTTGTGCTTCAAAAGGACACAATCCCACTTATTACCATGCTTAGACCCAAGCAATGTCACAACTGCAGGCAAAACCCACACCTTCCCTGTCAAGATGTGTATCATGGATAAATCTTGTATTCTTGAACGATGCAGATTGTGATTTTAAATTTTACTACTCCACACTAAGAAATACCACAAAAAAGAGTTTGTCATTATTATAACATATCTTAGCAGAGGGGCAGGTACTGATCTCTTCACTCTCATGATCAGTGACAGGACTCGAGGAAATAGCATGAAGCTGAGTCAGGGGAGGTTTAGGTTGGATATCAGGAAAACGTTTTTCACCCAGAGGATGGTCGGGCACCAAACAGGCTCCCCAGGGAAGTGGTCATAAGCCTGCCTGAGTTCAAGGAACACTTGGACAATGCTCTCAGGCACATGGTGTAATTCTTGGGGTGTCCTGGGCAGGGCCAGGAGTTGCAGTCAAGTGATCCTGATGGGTCCCTTCCAACTCAGCATATTCTATGACTCTATGATTCTATACTAACCATAATTATGACTGGCTTTACATAGCTACTTGGTTAATACTCTAGTTATGACTTGCTCTTTTAGTTAACCTCTGTTTGGCTATTCTTAAGACCAGGCCTACAGTAACCTAAAGGGAGTTTTTCCTAAGTATTTCCCACTGTGATCTCCTCAGACACATAGAATCATAGTTTTGTTTAGGTTGGAAAGGACCATATTGTACTATCATTTCTGTAAGCTTCTACACAAGCCAAAAATCTTTGATGAAGTATTCCTAAATGAATACTACTGTATGTTTCCTTCCTAAAAAGAAAATAAATTAAAAAGAATCAGTAAATATAACAGGTGCAAAACAAATACATGCTTCTGTGTCATAACACTCCCAAGCTACTAACAATTAATAAAAAAATAAGCTGTAACATTTTATACATAGCATACATCCAGTGTCCACAGTGCAACACTGTTTTTTCTGTCCTGAACCGAGCAAAATTACATCCATGTTCCCATACACACTACAGAAAATGAAAGACTAATACTGATGAAAATGAGCAAGAAGACATTCGTTCAAAAGCCTGGGAGTAAGTTCCTCACCAAGTGCATATTAACTTGTTACTTACGTTGGGGTAAAATATTTCAAAGCATTCAGCATCCTCCTTCAGCATTCTGATAGAAAACTTACTTTGATTTAACCCACTGAAAATTTAATTTCCTTCTGTGCAAGAATTTCTGTAGTCTGTTCTTATTAAGCTTATTAAAATGGACAAAAACTACCACACCAAACTTTGCCCTGAAAACGTAGTAAAGGTTAACTACTTACTACATTTGCAGACCATAAAAAAGAAGTAGTGTGGCTCCTACTCTTGAAAAAAACTCCTCTCTCTGATGGAAAAATAAAGTAGCACTCAAAGTAGAACACTTCCTTTGAAAACTTCCCGTCTTTCAGAAAAAGTATTAGAAAAAAACCCAAACCCACAAAGAAAAGCCAAATTACACCTAACACACAAAAGCAGGAAATTTAAACCAGATCTGCTTCACCATTATCTCGTGTCTTGCTATGCTGGTTAAAAGAAATTTAGTAGTACCTATTATATTGCTAGTACACATTTACAAAAAATGTGAAAACATTTATAGTAATAATAATACACTAAGGGATATTAGTAGGTACTGACTTCTCTTGACTGTGTAAAAAAAAAAAAAGACTTTTGTAAATATTCTTTAAAGGTATGCTTAGAATGTCAGCCACAAAATAATATGATTGAGACTATTACTGAAATACTGAAAGAAGAAAGAAAACTGATCCCAGAGGAATGGTGTGCCACTGTCATTCACCCTAACCAGTAAAAACATGAGACAGGCAGGCACCTCCTAACTTCAGAGCAGAAAAGACTAAGCAGGTTAAAAAGAAAGAATTCCGAATATTGATACAAAACTCTGCTGCGCCTGTTATCAGTGAGACATCGCATTAAAAAGGCTTACTCATTTACCCTATTGCACACAAGTCACCATACCATGGAAAAAGTTTTATTCTTTAAAATGGGAAAGTTATCCTACTCCCTTGCTTGCTGTCAGGTTTCTCTGAAACACTTGGCAGTAACTGCTGACAGAAGTAGTAGTATCAATGAATGAACTTTATTCCTATTCAGTGAAGAGAGTGAAATACAAAATATAATGGTTATATGGTTAAAATTCAATGGCCAATCACAAGTCTGTTAATAAAGCTGCCTCCGAATCCAAAGATCAATATTTAAAGAACTTCATAGTTCTGGATAATTAGAGCAGTAGTAACTCTAGTCATAACACAAAACAGGGTTTAAGAGTATTAGTAGGAATTAGGAACAAATTAACTTATGAGGGGGAAAACAAAGTTTTGATTTTACTTGGAATAGCAGTTTTATTAGGAAAAACTTTGGCCAATACTCCTTCATGGAAGTCTGATGCTATAACTTTTCCATCACCACTGCACAATTAGGTTTGGTTCATACTGGTCCAGCAGGTTAGGAGCATCAGAATGAGGCAACTAAGGAGACCCAGACTGACGGTCAGAGAAAGAGAATAATGTTTATTAGTGAGGGAGCCAGGCTGACAGGTGAGAGCTTGAAGCAGGCTATTCCCCACTTTTTCCCATTTCTTTAAAAAAATTTACCCTGAATCCTTCATTTTCCTAGGGGAAACAAAATGATGAAGGAACCAAGAAGCTTGAGGAAAAAGGCTAAAATTTTAAATCAAGTTTGATTTTACAGAATCACAGAATCATTTAGGTTAGAAAAGACCTCTGAGATCTTCTCAACTAGACCAGGGCACTAAGTGCCACATCCTATCTTTCCTTAAACACCTCCAGAGATGGTGATTCAACCACCTCCTTGGGCAGCCCATTCAAGTGTTTAATCACCCTTTCCTAATGTCCAACCTAAACATCCCCTGGCACAGCTTGAGGCCATTTCCTCTTTTCCTGTCACTTGTTGCCTGGGAGAAGAGGCTGACCCCCACTTTGCTACAACCTCCTTCCAGGGAATTGTAGAGAGTGAGAAGGTCCCTCCTGAGCCTCCTTTTCTCCAGGCTAAACAACCCTCAGCCGCTCCTCGTCAGACTTGTGCTCCAGACCCTTCACCAGCTTCACTGCCCTTCTCTGGACATGCTCCAGCACCTCAATGTCCCTCCTCAACTGAGGGGCCCAGAACTGGGCACAGCACTCGAGGTGTGGCCTCACCAGTGCTGAGTACAGGGGGAAAATTTCAAAATGGGATTCAATTTCAAAATTGGATCCCTCCCAATTGGTAAGAATTGATGATGTTAACTTGAAAGTTTCACAATCTTTCAATGAGCTCTAACTAATAAACAGACTTCAGTCCACTTGATATCCAGTCTCATTAAAACTTGTTTGAGACTTGAGTCTCCTGCAACTGATAATGGATGATATGCTATGCAGAGAGTGGTTATTCCAAGCTGCGATGTATATATGTATATCTATATGTACTTACTTCTATGGGAACAGGATCGAGCCCAGCACAGTTTTCATTGCATTTGTCATAGACCAATCTCAGTTTTCTGAAGAGTATTGATAACTGACGGAGATGTTCCTGCAGCTTTCCCAATCTGTCTTGATATGTTGCAGTATGATAAGTAACGCCATTTGGTAACTTAAGAGAACCAAAACATAGAAAATATTAAAGCCTCTGTCACACAAAATAAACAGACCAAAAGAAATCAGATGGGGTTTTGTACATTTTAAAATCAGACATTATTCCTACAGCAACCACTGAAATTTTTATTTTCTTTACTGGCAAAATTCTGTATTTTATGTGCTCAATCGCTGCTATCAAACAGCTTCATGTATTCTACACTTTGATCACTGCCAATCCCTCTAACTCTTTTCAGTAATTGTCTTCACAATGTTTAAGTATGACGCTGTTGTGATCCAACTATTACACTTTGAGAGTTTGTGTCTCAGCCCCAAGCCACAAAATTCAGTAACACAAGAGTCATGAAAACAGAGGGAATGGGGGTCATTATTTATCTTCTGCTTTCCACAGAGAGAAAACACAACAAAAGTTTGTATGTTTTCTCAGTAAGTAGTCATATACAGGGATTATGTCCATTTTTACAAGGAAAAAAAAAGTTTTAGGTGGGAAATATTACCAAAAAAGATCAATGAGATTTCCTCTAAAATTACTCCCTGTACGTTAAAATAAACAGAGAAACATGACGGGCACATAAACGGACTTTGCTATTTATAAAGGAAAACACAGTTTGGGGTGTATTTAGTTTATTTATTGGGGGGGGCAACAGCAATTCAGCACATCTGAATATGCTACACGTTCACTTTATCTACAGGAGTAAACAAATACATTAAGAGTAGTATTCACTTCTCCAATCCATCCTTCTTTTTAAAGCAGTTTGATTGAGTTATCTAAACGTCCTAAGCCACCTCCTCTGTCTGTATATACTGGCAGTCAGTGACAAAATATGGGAAGCAAGGGCCATGAAAACAAAGAGCTGCTTTTCACCTGCATGTTCCTCAGTAACTGGAAGATTTCCATGGTTCGGAACACAATGTCCTGCACGGTCTCCTGGCCGATGCGGCAGAGGGAAGCCGTGTTCACCTCCCTGGCCGCCTGAGCCTGCGTGCCCGAGAAGGCGCCCGGCGGCATCCCCGCCCCAGCCAGAGGGGGGGTCGACATCTCCCGGCCTCAACCAGTCCGGCTAGGACGAGCAGAAAAGAGGAGGTTATGATGGAACGATCGAGTACTTGACTCTATCCCAGTAAACTTCTGAAGGACAGCTATCCCATTCCCTTTCTCAGCACGCGGCCCTATCCCAGGCAGAACTGCTCAGCTGACGAAGCCGGCTCAGCGCCGCACCCCTCGAGCCGGACCAACCCCTCGGTTCGGACACCGCTCCCTCACCCACCGCAGCCCTGCCGGGCGGTGGGACCGGGGATGCTCCTCACGCACCTCCGTGCCCTCAGCGCGGTCACCGCCCCGACCCGTCGCAAGAGGACACGGCAGTGACCCACCCGCTCCCGCCTGGGCCCTGGCCCCGCTCCGGGCTGCAGCCGCCCCGGCCCCGCTCCGGGCTGCTGCCTCCCCGTACCCGCCGCACTCCCGGGCCGCGGCACCGCGTCCCCTCAAAGCGCCGGCGGAAGCACTTCCCGGCGCCGGTGCCGTCACAGCCGGCGGGGCGGGAGCGGCGGGCGGGGCCGTGGGAGGCTGTCCCGGCCGATCGGTGCGGTCCCTGTGCCCGTCGCTCTCCTCCGTTGCTGGAGCCGGGTCGTTTTCCTGGCTTGCTGAATCCAGAGAGGACTTGCGGGCTGGTCAGCGTGTAGAGGTGTCGGCCCCGAGCCCTGCACGCGGCCTGTTGGGGTTGAAAAGTTTGGTCGGAATCCCCAGGCGTGTTCACACAAGTCACACCGCCCTTGTGCTACATCGTAGAATCATAGAACAGTCTGTGTTGGAGGTGACCCTTAAAGATCACTTAGTTCTGAATGCCCATACCCTGGGCAGGGACACCTTCCACTAGACCAGGGTGCTCAGAGCCCCCCGTCCAACCTGGCCTTGAACACTTCCAGGGTTGGGACATCAACAAGTTCTCTGGGAAACCTGTTCCAGTGCCTCACCACCCTCACAGCAAAGAATTTCTTCCTAACATCTAATATAAACCTCCTGTCTTTCAGTTTGAAGCCATTCCCCTTTGTACAATCACTACAGTTCCTGATGGAGGAACTGTACACCCTGTACACACTGTACAACTCTACACCCTCTTTGGAGGTGCCTTCAGGTACTGGAAGGTTGCTATGAAGTCTCCACACAACCTTCTCCAGGCTGAACAGCCCCAGCTTTCTGTCTTTCACCACCTGTAGGGGAGGTGATCTGGTCCCAGTCATGCTGATAAATGGCTGAAAATCTGTTTTGCAAGGTAGGAGTGCATATGTCAGTATACACAGGCACACCTGTGTATGAATTTAGGTGCTTTATAGGTGGTCTGCTACTCTTTCTTGCTCAGAAACATTTCTGCTAATCTAGAAAAGCTTCAACACATGGCCTTCCTGTGTCACAGTATTTGTGTGGGTATAAAATGTCTCTGAGTGCTTGTACCACACTAATACAATCACATTGAGGAAGTTTTGAAATACAGACAAGACCTCCTGTGTGAGGGAGAAGGAACACCCTCAAAAACAAATCAGGGGACTGATAGATACAAACTGTCTATGCAGCAGCCAATGCTTACTGTCTGCCTAATGAAAAATTTCTTCATATACAAAAATCAGTAAGTACCAAAATTTCTCTTTTTTATTTCCACGTCATGTCATAGCTAGAACTCATATTTCAGTTTGACAACTAGTCAAAATCATGACAAAATATGAATTCTTACTAAGTCTAGTCAAGATAGTTGGGCTGTATTAAACCTGCTGTTACAAATTATCTTTTTTTTGTGAAATGTATTGCATTTGTAATGCTGTAAAAATAAATCAGAAATTTGACACATGGTGTCGGGAGGCAAGAAATTGGGTGAGGAGAAAAGCTGAGCTGTTTAAGGATTTTCCTTTGCTCAAGAGACCTTCTGCAGCTGGAAGGTTTAAGTCTAGAAAAAATAATGTGGGAAGCAGCAACATTCTGTTTTTCCCTTGGGCTGTTTTTGCCAAAAAAGATGCAATTTCTATCAAGAGAGATAATGGCAGGTTATGTAAAACTTCAAAGCATTTTTTCCCATTGACTGAGGGGAAGGGAAATAAGAAGAGAAAGAGAAAACTGTAAAAAGCAGCCCAGAGGGCATTCTGTGCATGTGTTGGGCCTTTGACACATAAGGCAGGAGCCCAGCTCTAGGGCGGGCGTGTGTGTGTTCTCTCCCACCTGGCTGTGAGTTCTTACAGTCTGTTCTAGCATTTCTGAATTTGGAAATAAACTGTCTTCAATGCTGGAGCCAATGACTTAGTTCTCTGGTTATGTGCGTGCATATGAAATCATGCGTGTGGTATACAATCCTTGTTAAAGAAAGAAAAAAAACAGTCAAGGAACAGTCAGGAACAGAACCATACAAACTTGCTGTCAGAGGCATTTTGCTGCAGAAAACATTTTTTACCTCAGAAACAGACTAATGAGGGTAAACACCAACCCCTTTCCTAAACTGAAGCTTGTTGGTGCCTAAGTTCTCTCTAGCACTCTGCCTTTGCCAAAATGCAATGTAAATAATTATATTTTAACAAAGATCTCAGCAAAAAGGATAGAGAAGTCATTTCTTAAACTGATAGGAAAAAATGGTTTATAAAAATAAGAGGGGGATATTTTCAAACAGCTAAAGAACATCCCATGGTGTCTGGCTAGACAGTGCTTGGGAAGAGCAACCCCTGGAGAATTTCAAAGGGCTTGTTTGAAGGCTTACATCTCAGTTCACTGTACATTGAGAAAATTATGCAAAAACTATTCAAGGGTTGAGCACAAAGGATAACGATTTCCTCTTCCGATTGCATGGCCAAGAGCTCTGTTCACACTGCTCAGCTTGCTGTCCCAGAGCCGATGGCATGAGGGTAATGAACGACTCAGACCACCTACTGTTCAGGTCTGCCAGACACAGACTCCATATGCAGTTATATCCTGAAGTATAGGGCTGTCACGTACAGTAGGCAGCTGAAACATGCAGCCAAGTCTGCATGTGGAGAGTGCTGAAGAACGTTGCTAGGAGCCCTAACGTTCTTCACTGCCAGTCTGTGGAGCCATCTAAATCTGACGTTTCCCTCCCAGACAAACGAATGTCTTCCTTTTGGATAAGAATATTTTCTTTGTTGAATGAGAAAAAGATAATCATATATTTTTCTTTTTAAAAGCAATCTGTTAAGCAGCCACTGTCTGATTTCAGTTTGGGCCAAGTGCTTTCATCTGGAAGGTGTCCAAATCAGAGATCATCTTTCACATCCATTTCAATTTCTGTGGCATTGGTTCAACCAGTGTCTTAGCATGCAGCAGCCTTTGTTGTTGGGTTGTAGAGAAGCTACCAAAAGCCTATCAAAGAGCCTATGTCTGTATGTAATATTCTAGTCCAATCAGCTTTAACCTAAATTTGAAATTAGGACTCTTTAAAGAGTCAGTGATTACTTCAGTGATTATTGTTTTCACAATAATATTGGCTTATGATTTTTTTTCTATTTTAAGAGGTTCTCATGCATATACCCTGAGCAAATCCAGAGGTGGTATAGTTGTGTTCTATCAAGAGAATAAAAATCCTCAGAAGCGAGTGAAGAGGATAATTGTTGCTTTGTTCAAATAATTTTCTCTAAATCAGTTGATGTGCTTGCAAGGCAATATGAATCATTCTATTTAAAAATAAACAGAACTGGTGAAATCCCTGGATCATCCTCTCTTTTCCTTCCATGAAAGAGTGTACTCTCTCACAAGTTTCCTCACACTATTCCTTAGCAGCAGTGGTTTCATACTGCTCTGAGGGTGACAGATGGGCTTGGGGGAAATGTGTTAGCCAGGAAAAGACTTTCATTCTCCACCCTGTCCCATTTAGTGTTTATGTGTTCATTCAAGGAGAAATAATGGGACCTAGTGGAACCTTTGCAAACAATAAACAGACGAGGCACAATTTTACTGTTACCAAGCTGTGACAGATGAAGGCATGGCATATAACTTTTTTAGTATGTGTCCAACACAGACAGTTAAAGTAGGTGGAATTTAGTTCATCAGAGATTATAGACCAGAGGGAACAGTTAATGGCTGTGATTAGATGAGGAGGATTGGGGGTTTGGGGTTGTTTTTTGTGTGTGACACGAGTGTTTTTCCAATGGTGTTTTCCTCATCCAGGCAGGTATTTTCATGAACTCTGAAAGCATCCATTTAGAGGGAAGCAGGATCATCTGTGGTAGTGCGAGATAAGATAGGATAAATTAGATAGGATCAGAGCCCAAAGCATCCGAGCAGAGGGCAGTACTCCATGCCTTTGCTCGGTAGGGGATGAACACAGCTGTTTTCTAGACCAAGGGGAATCCGGGATTGAGCAATTAAGACCTTTCTGCCTTTATGTGATTCTGTTGCACAGCTCTTTCGTGCTACAGGTGGTAGAAGGACAACAAGAAGGGTGAGATGGAAGGGGTTCAGCTTCCTTCCTTGCGTAGTCTCCATCATCTGTATACCCATAAGCAGACCTGTCTATAGATGTGTTAATGGCACCTTCTATGGGGATGCAGAGAAGCAGAGCATCATACCTACTGGGTTTCATACAGGTGGTAACCAGTTTCAGTGGTTTGCCACAGCCCATCCTCTGAATGTTCACAGAGTGGTCAGAAAAAATGACCTGTAAATCCCTAATTTCAGAATGGCCTTATGTGGTTGGGTGGCTGCCAGGTGCCCACCAAACTGCTCCACCATCACACTCCCTCACTCCCTCACTCCCCCTCCTCAGCAGCACAGGGTGGGGAGAGGGAGGGGGAGGGGGAAAATAAGATGAAAAACTTACAGGTTGAGATAAAATTGGTTTAATAAAAGAAAGAAAAGGCTGACTGTGGAAACACAGTCCTGACATAGAATGATCCAACTGGCAACAGGTGTTATTTTACAGCTTGGACACTGGCGACTTGCATTGCCCCCATAAGTCAGGTTCACATCCATCAGAGCAGAGAGCAGTACTCCATTTCCTTTAATATACATACATCCATTTCCCATAATATAAACCCAAGCATTAACAAAGGATAGGGAAGCCAGATGAAGTGTGATAGTTCAGCTTACAGGGGCTTAAAGCACAACGTAGCTTTTTGGTTCTCACTTTGCAGTGGATACTACACACCCATTTCTTGATCTTGACAGGTGTGTTGTATCATCAATTCTCTACTTCTAAAAAGTTTGCTTCTTGACCTTCAGCCCAGAAATGTCGTCCTTGGCCCCTTTGTTCCTTTAAACACTAAATACTAGTTTCATAGTCAGTTCCGTCTGGCATGAAGATTGTTATCCTTCCTTACATTTTACATGATGGGCTTTTATGCCCAGCAGCTGGTACTCTTCCTGTAACTGTGGCAGAAGAAAAGGGAGTAACAGGAAGTCTCCAGACTTCTTCCAGGGTACCCCAGTGCAGAAATCTCACCCTTATAATCATTCTGATTTTGCAGTTGTTCAGTTGCTTGCCTCCAAAGAGATATCTGGAAGTCCCAATGTAATCTAGACATTGTGACTTCAGACCCAAGCCCAGCAGCAGATGTATCACGTCTCCTTATGGTCTCACTATCCAGCACCTCCCCTGCAGCCTCCCACTGTATTGGTGCTCCAAACGCTGACACTGAAAACCATTTTCGCAGAACAGTACCAAGTTTCTCTTTTTGCCCCAAAATAGCTGCGGGCAATCTGTGACTTCTTGTACTGGACTTTCAGATATTTCCCTTGGTCCTACTTTTCCTGAGCAAATGGTGTCTTGTGGGACTAGCTGTTTGGAAGAAGAGGCATTCCAAACTGCAGTTTATATGAACTCTATGTCTTCATCAGCTAAATGTGCATTAATGATGCCTGTAGATAAATTTTCAGCGTGCTTGTTTGATGGCTTCTCTTGGGGCTTGCACAAAAAATGGCTTGGAAATGGAGTATTTGCAAAGAAGCGGATGTTGGCAAAAGAAAGCATTACAATGAGATGTAAAATATGTGCACTGTAATTTATACAGGCAACTAGCTTCTGGGAAACTTGACCTCTGGCCAGTAGAGGACAGAAACATATCCAAAGAGACCACTAAAGCAGTGACTGGTACACAGTGGGACAGAGATGGAGGGACTAATTATATTTTCGCAGCTGTTACACCAATGCTGAAAGTATGTTGGTGACAAATGACTTTGTGGTGGACTTCACAGCAGTTACTACTGGAGAAAAGCTAGTCTGCCCTGTGGTTTGACTGCTTATGTGCTATTAACATTATAAGCAGGAGTGCAAGGGTGGTTTTTCCCTTCAGGGGTCATTGCCAGTATGCAGTTTCCCACTGTTGATCCACAGTTGGAGGCATAATTCTCATTAAAGTGTTGACAGATGATACTCCTGTGACTCATTCCATAGTGGGACAGAGAGAGAGGTCCTGTGCTCCTTCCCAAAACATGTCCTGGTTGTGTGAGGGCATCCCTGCTCTGCTCTGTAGTACATGGCTTATTTTTATAGACCCGGAAAAACACAACAGCCTGGGGTTTCTTTCTTCATCTGCATCTATTGCTGTTTTATTTCTCTCTCTAACTGTAAATCCTTAGTGGTAGACTGTAATGAGTTGACCCTGGCTGGATGACAGGTACCCACTCAAACTGTGCTCTCACTCTCCTCTGCAACTGGACAGAGGAGAGAAAATATAAGGAAGGGTTCATGAACTGAGATAAGGACTGGGAGAGATCACCTACTGATCAACATCACAGGCTAAACAGACTCAAAATGAGGATATGGATGAAATTTATTACTAACAGTATCAGAGCAGGAAAGTGAGAAGTAAAAATAAATTTTAAAAACCCTTTCCCCCTCCCTCCTTCTAAGTTCTACCTCCTCCCCTCCAGTGGTGAAGGGAGACAGGGAATGGGGGTTCTGATCAGTTGTTGTGTCTACTGCTGCTCAGGCTGAGGAGTCCTTCCCTGCATCCTGTGGGTTCCCTCCCACGGAAGACAGTCCTTCATGAACTTCTCCAGTGTGAGTCCATCCCATGGGCCACAGTTATGCACAAACTGCTGCAACATGGGTCATTTTTCCACAGTGTGCAGTCCTTCAGGCACAGGCTGCTCCAGCATGGGCCCCCCACAGGGCCACAAGTCCTACCAGGAAAACCTGCTCCAGCATGGGCCTCCCATGGAGTCACAGCCTCCTTTGGGCATCTACCTGCTCTTGCATGGGCTTCTCCATGGGCTGCAGGTGGGTCTCTGCACTCCCATGGTCCTCTTTGAGCTGCAGGGGCACAACTGCCTCACCACGGTCTGCATCACAGGATGCAGGGGAGCCTCAGCTCTGGCACCTGGAGCATTTCCTTCCCCTCCTTCTCCAATGGCATTGGTGTCTACAGAGCTGTTCACATGTTCTCACTCCACTCTTCTCTGACTGCAGTTTTCACCTGCCCTGCAACTTTTTTTTTTCCTCCTTCTTAAACATATTTTCACAGAGGTGTTACTATCATTCCTAATTTGCTCATCCTGGCCAGCTTTGAGTCCATCCTGGAGATGGCTGGCATTGGCTCTACTGGACATGGAGGAAGCTTCCAGCAGGTTCTCACAGAAGCCACCATTATAGTCTTCCCACTACCAAAACCTGGCCATAGAAACCCAATACATGAGTGAAACATCCTCTGTGACTTCACAGGAACAAGCCTACCTCTCTGTCATTTGGGAGAGCACTGACCATCTATCAGCTGATTTCAAAGAATATCTGTATTCTTGAAGTATTATAAAGCGCATTGTTGTTTCTTGTATCTGTGGCAAGAGATGTTTTCTTTCACCCTAATTTCCTTCTTATGAGCAAAATTACTTGTGATTTATTCAGTGTCAATCAATTTAGATTCTTGAGCCTTGTTTCTTATTCAGGGGTTCCACAATCCATTCTGCATGTGAATCAGATATTACATGCGCACATGGATGGCATGTAGAGCAGGTATTAACAAGATAGTAAGATCAGCCCTTCTGGTGCTGCAAATCTGGTCCTGGGAATTTTTGCATTCTGGTCAGTAGCTCTCCTGAATGTGTAACCATTCACAGACTCATTCTCTGTCATTCACTGTCTCAATTTGGACATTCATTCACACAATATATTCATCCTAAGCTAAATTTTGCTCTTCTTGTTTTCTTCTTAGTAGCTTTAGGAGGATTTGAAGAAACCCAGACATACATTATATGGTCATGTCAGGTACATTGTGGTAGTAGCAGAAGACTGCAGGCAAGAGTGTAACCTCATTCTGCTCTGTGAGCTCAGAAGAAAATAGTCCTTGTCTTTGATGGTTTACAATGGTATACAATACAATACAAGAGATTGTATATTTCACAGAAAGAAAGAAGATAGATTAAAAAGGGACCTAATAGTTTCTGGGTAAGGAGTTTGGAATGTCCTAGTTTACCATGAAAGTCATCAACAGTGTAGATGGCAATGCTGGAAAAGTTATAAGGCATGAAAGATCTACAGTGCCGATCCTGTCCGCAAAAGCCATCATCTCTCAATGCAGGTCAAATGCCACTTGTGTCTCCCAGTGATATAAGACTATGTGAAATAGGGAATGGAATAATAGATAAGAAAAAACCATAGCTGGAGGCAGATGCTTGAACACAAATCATCCCTCTAAGCTGATGCATTATTGCAGGGTTCCTGGATTGACTCATTGTCATTATTTATGCAAAACTTCTGGCCACATTCCCTCTGTGTAATATTACAAGCAATACATTACAGAATAGAGGATGTCCTCTATTTCCCCAGAGTTTTCCATCCTGTTCCTATATAACCTTCCAGATGTATATCACAATTACTAGAAGCAGTATATTTCTCATTATAACCTGAAATCTATATACAACATCTGGCCTTTTTTACTGACTACATTCCCAACTAGTGCAGGCTTGGATGATGGCAAAGTTCATTGTCTTGCTGGATCAGTACTAATTGCATATTAGGTTTTAGCCCTTTCTTCTTAAACATTGTGTATCCTAATTTCGTTATGGCATGTTGGAAAGTGTTTTGTAACTTTGGGGTATGTTGTGTGTGAAACAGATGCTCTGTAAACTCTGTATAGATGCAACTATACTAATAAATTAAATGTTCATCAGGCTGTTTTCTAGGTGCAAGTCCAGCTGGCATGGAACAGTCCATGTGCATACTATTTGACACATTTAAACTTTGCAAAAGGGTACACACATGCTGCCTACTGGAGATGTTACCTCCCAGACCACTGGTGGCAGAGTGCTCCTGACCATGGTAGTCTACTCTCCTTTTTACAACACAGTCTTACCTATGACATATGTTACACCATAACAAATATTTTTTTTTTTTGTTCTTATGACCAGAATCTTTGAAAGGCAAAATGGAATGGAAGAAAAGAAAACTACTGAAGAAGAAACCTCATAATCTTCTAATCCATGTCAATTTTAAGAGGATAATGGAATTTGGTGGAGTTGTTGTGTTTTTTTAATTGTTATAGGAGCTTTTTTTAACATGAAATGCGGTGTCAGCAAGTGCTTTTCCATGAGTGCTGTGTGAAGTGAGTGAAAAGTCTGGTGTTATTTCAGTTGCACAAGTTTGTCAGTATCTGGAACAAGGCTTTTCCTGGAATGAAGTTGATAACTAGTGATCTGAGGTCTAAGTGTGTTCTAAGGTTACAACTCAAAAAGGCTTATTAGCAGAGTGAACATACTGTCAGATGCAGAGTGACAGTATGAGGATTTCCAAACGTGGTAATGCTTGGAGAGTTTGGAGAATTCATGCTTTGGATGGGAATGGCTTACTTCCAGTTGTCTGTGAGTAGAGACTGGACCACAGCTAGCAGCAATGCTTTTACTGAAATAATAATGACAAGAGGAAGAAAGGAGCATCAGCCACACAGAGGTCACGTATCAGTCACAGAGCTCAAATATCAGTCTCTGCTGCTGTATCAGGCTGTTACAGATGAGAAGTACAGTGACGTTCCTTTGAAAGGAGCTGCCCTAGACTTGCTGGTGGTGGTGCTTTGACAGGGACAGCAGAGAAGCTGTCTCAAACCTAAGAAAACTTTCATGGCTGCTTCTGACTTTGCAGATATGTGAAGAGGAGGAATGCAGACAGACAAATTGTAAGGGTAGAGAGGCAGAATATGTTAAAACCACACGGTATCATAGTGAAGGATTCTGAGAAAATCCAAATGTTTTCAACCAATGTAATGAATTCTCAAAGAAAAAGAGAAACAGAAAAAGTGTAAGTCCCCTTTCATGTAAAACCTTACTACTGAGTCCTTCAAATGGGTCTTCAGCTCCTCTGCAGAACAAGCTGAAATCTTGCTGCTTTAGCAGGTGGCATGATATGCTTTTTATTTGCACTGGCAGTGCTGAGAAATCACCTTGGCTCCATCACAGTGTACTGTGACTGTTGCAGCAGGCTGCTACCATCCTGTACCTCCTTCATAGATCTTAAAGCAACCATTATGTGACTGTTCAGCTGCAGTTACCTGCTTCCTGTAATGCAGGAATATTTTATATGGATTTTAAAATACTACATTAAAAGAAAATAATTAAAAAGCCCTATATGTAGGCCTTAAAAAAACCACCCTATGCCAAAAGTCAATTAAGACATTTCCACCAGAGATTTTCAATATTTAGAGAGAACTGCATGTCTGGTGATAGCAAACAGAATTTGTTAAAAAAACATATCTCTTCATTCCCAGTTCCTTTCACTTGATCTCCTGTGACTCCAGTAAAATTATTTGAATTATTTTTGTTTGATTTTCAGTGATTTTTTTACTTCTGAAATGTGCAAGAGGGAAGTTTCTTTTTGAAAGTGCTCATCTTTCAATATATGATGTGAGGACTAGCTACAGATGTTTTCATTTAACTGAATAGAATTTGTTCATTAAATGAAGGTTTTGATGGAAAATTTCTGGCCAGCACTATGTGACTGACATATCACATATCATATTTGTGATAATAATCAGAGAGAAAGCCTTAAGTGAAACAGACCATAAAGTAGTAACATGAAAAGGAAAACATGACCAATTAGTTTGATTGTTCAAGCAAAGAAACCACAACAAAGCAAGATAACCAAACGACTTCAAGCTTGCTATTTATTGTTCAACTAGACATCTGAAAATTCTTCCATTTTAATGCTATAAGGTTATTGTTGGCACACATGATAAGTATTGCAGCTTTGGGGTTAAGAAGCGTGACTTTTAAATAATGTTATTTTAATCACTACTAGCCCTCTAGAAGATGCCTTTTTAGAAGGCATTAGCAAATACCAACCATGTCGTTAGCAACAAAAGAAAGACTCAGTATGTTCTCTTGCTGTGAGGCTGGAAACAATAATAACAAACCATGCATCACTGTGAAACAGAAAACATGAAAGTAATGTTATTGTAGACTTCTTTTTCTATTTTTAATTTCTAGAGGTATTATCCTTAGCTCTCATTGCTTGAGGATCTTCAGGCCCATATGTCTTTATTTTTCATGTACAGGTGCCAAATTAGTGTATGGAAAGAAGCCATAAATAATGCAGAAAAATCTGAATGAAAGTCTGGGTCTAGAAATAATGTTTACAGATAAAATCTATGCCCTGTTGCTACTTCTTCAGCTGAGATTAAATGAATTTTTGGTTTCATGTGGAAAGATTATAATATATCAGTCTGTGTTCCACACATTTTAGGACAGTCCTTTGCTTGGACCTTTAAAAACACATATTTCAAATATTCTTTTTTATTCTGTCAGCTTGTGCAGATCTTCCCACCAGAGATGCAACACTGCTATCCAATCTTTCTTCTTAATATTTAATGATAAATTTGTATTTAGGGATGCTGCCTCCATTAGTGCCAGAAGTGACAGAGCAAACATACAGTACTGAGGGTGTGGGACGAGGTCCTTCATCTGCTGATATCTGCTGAGTAATAGCTGCAAGCATGAGGAGAATTAAAAGCTTATACTCAAGCATGAAAAGAAGAAAACTACAGTGCAAAGGTCAATTCAGTGTTTTATCATTTGTCATTTCAGTTGAACTATTTTTTCAAATCCATATCCTCTGATAGCATGAAATGTGAAATTTTCTAGGTGACTTATCTTTTGTCTATATGGCACTATATGACAGCAGTGGCAGCATCTAATGATTCATGTCTTTGGGGAAGTGGGTAACAGGAGGGAAAAAATGAACATTGGGGTTGATGGCAATTGTCATGGTTCCACTGATATCAAAGAGACAGCTATCAAGTGGCAGGAGTCAGGAAAATTTACATGAGTTGAGCATCTGTGCCATCCTGTATTTTATTAACTGATAATTCTGACTGAAAACTAATGAGGGAGAAACTTCAAAAGGTTTGATTCATAAAGATTCAAAATATGAACAGCAGAATCTAAGTCTTAGTTAGGGAGACTTTAGAATGTGGGATTGATGAACTTGGTCCTGCTCACAGTAAATACAGGGCCATTTCAAAGATGCATATTTTTGCTGAGACAATTATTTGAAACCTGGACTAAGAGCACATTCTTCCTGTATTATCCAGCTAACACAAGTTTACTGGGAGAACACTGTCTTCTTTATAGGACACCTAACCACTAGTGGGATCCTGATGAAATATGATAGAGAGAAGTCTTTCTCTGATTTCACCTTCTTTAATTTTAAAAATACTTTTGTTTATGGTTAAAATTCTTCAGAATTAATTAACCCTATCATTCTTCCTTCCATAAGCAATAGAGTTTGAAAGTTGTAATATATGAGGCAAATTAATTAACACCAACCCAAGTAATATATTTCAGATGTTAATCACATCAAATCCTTAGGCTAAATGGGAAAAAAATGACGTTAGGGACAGAACTGCAGCTACTGAAGTAAAGGAAAAGGCTGCATTGAATCATTAATGGCCTTAACATCAGGTCTGAAATAACAGTGCTTCTCAGACTCATAATCCCAGAGGGACCAACAATCTTTCATCCTTACAGAGTAAATACTGGAGTCAGTACTTTGCTGTGCCTCAGTCTTTAGCCTTGAAATTTAAGTATCAAGATCTTGTGTTTCATATGAACAGTAAAAATCTTATGGGAAGAGCATGTTTTAGTTCATCTAATTTTCCATAATTTTCACGATTTCTTTAATCTGCATATTCTTCACTCTGGTTTTTTTCAAAGGTGCAGGAAATTTGCAACAGAAGGGACATAGAATCTCTGAGAGCAAAACAGGAATCCAGGCTAAGAACAGTGCTAGTGATAACTATACTAAAAATACTGAAATACTGAAATAATGCTGCATACAAAACACTTTAGAGAACATGGTTGATATTTTTTTACCATGTATACATAAAATTGTTTATGTTGACTAAAAGGTGGTGCTGTTGCATCACTCCAGCTGCACATCTGCAGCATGTTTTGTTTTTTTTGAGGGAGCTCCAGACTTGGTTTCCATCAACGTGCTAATGTTTTTGCAGTCCCTTAATATTGGCTTAAGTGATGGATGCAAACACCTATACAGTGCCCAATACTGCAAGATTGCACCTGAATCTCCTGGCTTGGCTCCTTTCCCCATTGTAAGGCCCTATTAAGGTCAGTGAAAAGCAGTAGCAATCTTGCTTTTATGTGTGGTCTGAAGGAACAGAGGCAGGTTCTTACTGGGATGCCTTTGCCAGATCCTTCTCCTGAACTCAGCTTCCTGTCACATCCAACAGTGGCAGTTTTTAGTGTCTCTTCTCTTTGTTTGTGTCCAGTCTCCTTTTGTAATCTACTGAAAAAGAGTCCGGGACCATGTCCATGCTAATGATTTATAAGTCCACCTTTCATGAATCCCCCATCTCAATTGGTTTTATTGACTCTGATCCAGGAAGGTACTTAAACATGTGCTTAGCTTTGAGTTGACATTCAAAACTCAGACCAGCATCACAGTTTGGAGAGCTGTAAAAATAATAAGCAATTTTAATATTGAAATTGCCATGCTTTGTGCTGTAAGGTTTATTAAAAAAATGGATTAGTATTGACCCATCTAAATTAGGGCTGTTAGGAAGTCATTCAGGACATAAGTGATTTCTGAAAAATTGAAAAAACAGAAAACATAAATTTAAAAAGAGTTATATGCAACTGAATGTCATATCTTAGTAATATATCCTATACAAATATCTACATTTAGGAGAATGTGTTTATAAAAACATGTGAACCATATAAGCTAACATTGCATATTCTGTATTGCATGTTCAATGTGTATGTGTGTATCTGTATCTGTTTGTATGTGACTGTATGTCCATACGAAAAGTATACATCTGCCCTGTTATCTGTGTTTTGTAAACCATTGTATTAAAAACACAGATGAAGGAAATAATTCCTTCTGACCCCTCATGTATTCCAAGTGCTTGACTAAAATTCCGAGAATTGTCTGAACAAAACTACTTTTCCACCTGTCTTCACACTAGGAGGAGAATGATAGCAGCTCTTGTCTTATCTGGTAGTTATTTAGTAAATGTCAACAGGATAATTGATCTATAGGCATTGTGCTACTGCTGGTGATGTCTGTGCAGTGATATGTGTACCATGGTAAGATGCCAGTGTACACTGGTTGTGTTTATAATGGGGAGAACATTTTCAGAATGAATCTTACTGAAGTGTGCCTGAGCTAAAGGAGAAAGGAAGAGGAGAAAATAGCTTCCGACAAAATGTTCCTAGGCACAGATAGAATCCTTATTTGACCAAATAAGGCAAGACCTAAATTCGAACACAGCCTTCATATGAGTGTGAGAGCCAGGAACAGATTGTCTTCCTTGTGAAAAGTGAGTGAAATGCTTCAGCAGACTCTCCTTGTTATGTTGTTCCCGATGCCATAAACTTTGTTATAGTGATAATTACTGCTTCTGGTTTCCTAAATCTTCTTAACGTGTGACCAAGAGTGGAGATCAGCTCTGGCCAAACTGCCTGTGGCTCCTGATCCTTGCAATATTAACAAGTGACAAAATCTGAACTAGATTACCCTTCTTCTTCCTTACCACCTGATTGAAAGGGTGAACCAAAGCTAGTGGGAAATTCTAACCTATGGTGGATAAATCCAAAAGATTTTGGATCTGTTCTTAGTAACTAACTCTTGAGTAACTTAATAATGTATAAGATGGGCATTTCTGAATTTTGGGTATTCACAACCATTTACCTGGTGTGGACGTGAATGCCATATTTAACCTCAATTTTCATAATCATTGGAATCAAAAAGTTCAATTACAGATGTTTCTGAACATTCAGAGCTTTGTGGCTCAAAATCTTAATGTCAAGATGAGGAAATATGAGGGTGGAAGGTGAAAGTGATGAGTGACAGCTGAGCATAGCAGGCCAAACAACCGCATGTATTTGAATGATGAATCTATGCTGTGACACTAACAAATTCAGTAAATATGAAAGATCTGCAGAATATAAGATTATATAGCCAAATTGAAAGGATACTGAAAATCGTTCTCAAGTAACCATCCTACTGGCTAACAGAGGAGAGCTGGATGGATGTGGTCAACTGCTGGCAGAGCTATCCACCTGCCCTTGGAGGGTGGCTGTGTCCTCCTCTGTTTGGCCTGATATTTAACAGGACCTAGAATGGTGCTTCAACCTTTCCTGCAATGGAGGCTTGCATAGTCACTCTTTTATCTAACTGGGCACTCTCCAGACAGAGAATATGAGTGTTAAGTTATATATCCTGAACAGAGATGGCTGATAATAGCTGAAAGAAAGTCTTGGTTGTTATTACCATACTTGAGATCTGGGGTGGAGAGTAGGTAAGGATAAGATTTCCTTATAAATATTAGGCATCTGAAAGCTGTGGTATGGAGACCAACCCTATTGTCCAGGGTTGTCAAAGGAGAGTAAAACACACTTGCAGCGAGTGATGCCCCCAGGACTGCTGGTCATGCCTTTCTCTTGACTGTAGAGGACACCTTAGATTGAGCAAGCCCCATTCCCAATGACAGTGGCAAACCTCCTGGAGAAGGCTGTGGCCTACTAGAAAATTGGAAGCAGGTATCCAGAATGCAATGTCTTGTGTGCAATGCTGTTCTTTATTTTTAAAGATAAATGTTGGATGAGAAAGAAGGATGAAAGAGGAAGATTTCTGCTACGGCAAAACTGGGGTCATCAGCATAGGTCTGAAGTTTAATCTCAAGAAATCATATCCATTTCAGAGACTTGAAATTGTTCTGAAGGCTGTGTGGAAAGTGAAGAAGTGAAAATATGACTGTGAGGCAGAGGCAGACAAACTGTGATTAGTTAGCAGACAAGCAGGTTCTAATTGCAGTAGAGAGATGAATGTGACAAAACAGACAGTCCCCCTCATCTTCCAAAGATGTCCTACTGTGCAGTATGACAATGACAGATAAAAGAATGTAATTTGAAATAATATAAATTGAGAAGTGATCACTTTGTGAGTCTGACATGAAGCCACCCAGAAACTGAGACCTTCTCCAAAGCGGATTAGTGATTTAAACACAAGACGTGGTGTCCTCCAAAGGATCACAAAGGTGAAATACCATACCAAAGGAAAAATGGCACTTACTTTGCTAGTTAGTCTGTTTTCCCCGTATGGAATGCAAGCAAGAGAAAGGAGAGTGAAGATGTAAAAAAAAAAAAAAATGTCAGTAAAAGAGTAACAAAAGGAAAAGAATTGTTAAATTATTTCAATTTCATTTCGAATAAAGTAGAACTTATTTACAGAAATGTCTACAGCAGCCTTCTTTCATCGGAAAAACTGAATACTGCTGCATCAGGCTGAAGTTAACAGGATTCATATCAGGGTGAGATTTAATTTTTATACAGGAGCAGTTTCTTTGATATAATTTTATTTATTTTCTGGTACTTCCTGCCCTGTCATGTACTTACCTTCAGTTTTGTCTTCTGTGGAACAATTTTTTTCACCACTTGTACAGTAGTTGTTTCCATTTACAAAACAGCTGACAGTCCCTGTATGTGGGATGAATATGTGTGTGAGTACTCTGGTTCAGTCCAGTGAGGGGTCTCTCTTACCATGTGTCACTGGCAACTCAAACTCTGATGCTCATCACTGGAGTGGAGACTTCACTGTGAGCTGCTCACCGTGGTCTTCACAGCCATTGTAGGTCCTTCACTTTTCTTTCACTATGAGAAGAGGAAAGTGTGTAGATAACCCTGTACTACTCCGACATGAAAGCTAGTATTTTCAGAGAGCTGATCAAGGAGACAGTGGGATTCATACTGGAGAGTCCATCTGCATAACAACAAAGCTTCCTTCAAACAACCATCTAGCAAAGATGAGACACAGGGACTAGTGACTGGAAATGCCTCACTCAGTGTGGGGACATGAGGATTTCACTTTTATCAGTGTCGTTGCCCGTACCTTGTCCAGCCTTTGTTTCACTTCCCCCATCTTGTCTCATAAGATGTTTAATCTCTTTCAAGGATATCTTAAGGGGGGGTAATGCTGTGATTTGATTCACTGATAATACACTCAGCCTCAAATCTCTTTCAGGAGGTGCCAGGTGCTCCTCTGTAAATATACCAGCTTTTTGTGTGCCAAGGGATGGAAATCATCAAATCCAGTAATTCTGTAAGCCAGCTCTGAGAGTTTGGGCCTTAGACTGATGAAGTTTGAAACAGGATCTCTGAGTGTAGTTCACACAGTACTGAACAAAGGACACAGTTTGTGTTGTTTAATGTGTTTGCATTATTTAACAGATACACCTGGCAAAAGCTCACACATCCCTTGCATTTCATGCCCCTTCCTGCTTCTGGCAGTGCTCTTTCAGCCTTGGTCAGGTAAGGGATTCAGTTTCCATTCCCATGCTCTCTGTATTGACAGATTATTTCAGATGAAAGAGACAAAGCAAAGGCAACAGGAATCCAGACAAGCAGCTTGGAACGACAAGAGATACGTGTTGCCAAATGCCCAATCTATCACCGTCAGCATCACTGAATCCAACATCTTTCCACACTTTTGAATCATCGGGGACTTTAAACACCATCTCCCTCCCAGTTTCCAAATATCTTGTTGTCCTGTATAATTTTTCTTTATAGTAGATACTATTTTCTAAGGTTTTCTTTGCTTACACACGTATTTTTATGCAAGTCAGAAAAGATGTTTTGTCACCTGCAGCTAAGCTGCCAACTGAAACTGGCTGGCATGTGCACATTAGGCCAGGAATCTGCAAGCTTCACAGGCTGCTACTAAAGTGGCAGATTGATGTTAATGTTAAGATTGTCTGACTTTTAAGTCCCTATGTATGGAGTCAGCCTTGTTAGCCTTATTATTTATTTATGTAGTACTAAAGGTACACATAGCACTTTACTAACAAATGAGCAGATGAAGACCCTCCACTGAATCACTTAGAGTGGCTAGTTTAGATTGCTATGATATATAAAAGATTAGTGGACACATGCAGGAGCAGGGACAAATAACACTAAAGAGGAACTGAGTCATGCAAGGCTCAATGGAAGGAGCAAAGATTTAATGCTGTTGGCTTTAAGGACATCCTTTATGGTGACTGTGGGTAAAGTCTTCAGACTGCAGCCCCAGAGAGCTGGAAACAGCTGAGTTTTCAATAAATCCCCTCTTCAAGCCTTAAGAGTGCATAGTGTGTACTGTTGTTGTGCTTCAAAATAAGGCCTTAACTATGTGCTTAATTTTAACTTCTGGCATCTTGGCATCAGTAGACCTGTGCTGCTGTAGCAGCTGAGGATATATCCCTAAAAATAGAAATCCACAAACTGCCTACCTTAGCTGAGTCCTGAAGAGACACCTGCAAACATTTGTGCTGTTTTGTCTGATGTCACTAGGATTTAGTTGTAACTCATCTAGCAGAAGAAGGTGGAATATGCCTTGCATACTATTTCCAGGGCAGGTATGTTGGAGAGTAAATCAGTGTTAACATAGGTTATTTTTTTCAGTCTTAATGTGCATTTTCTTCTGCTATTGTGTAATACATAAACTATTTCAATTCTTTATTTTTTTATTTTTACTTGTTGACAAAGCAATGAGCCAGTTCTAACACTGATCTCTAAGGTATGCAGGCATTCTTTTCAGCATGAAAAGGATTTGTTTATGACAACCTGTTATTCCTATCCCATTGTTCTACTTTCTGCCTTATCTGTTGATGCTTCTTTCTTCACATTAGACATTTGTTGCTGGTGGGCTGTGTTATCAAGTGCTCTAGGACATCTTAGCTAAGGGCTGCATCTCTCATGAGCAGCGTGTCAGAGGGATCTTCAAAGAAGTCTTAACAAAGGATGCATTTGAAGCAAGAGAAGTCTGGCTATTTTAACTATTCTTCCTTTTGATCTTGGAAAGTAGATTGTGAATGTGACTGCTCTGTATTTTCCTGTTGGGTCCCTTGACTCTTTTTCTAAAAGGTTATGTTAGTTACTTTCTAGTCCAAAGGGATTCTTTCCTGTACTAAATGCATTTCTGAAAATGTCAGCTGAAACTCCTCCGCCTTTAATTCTTGTTTGTTTTTAATATTCTCGGTTTCCTATAGCCTGGATCTCAGAGCACTAGCAATTTTCAGATGTTTCAAACTTTTTACAGAACTTCGGTGCTATTGAATGGTTTGTTTGTCCTTATCACTTTGCTGACTGACAACAAAAGTGATTCACCTTTTGTATTTCAGAATGTGGGTTATATTTTTATTACTACTGTAAATCCTCATCCTCCTCTGCAGCCTCTCCTGCCCTTGTGCAACACACAGGTTTGAAAAACTGTTTGCCAGGCCTTAGTTTTCTTACTGATTATTTGCTTAAAATTTCACTGATTTCATTTAAAAGCAACAACAACCCATCACTCTGTTTCAAGGTAAACTGAAATATAACTTATTGTTTAAGATTAATAAGCAAAATCATCTCCCTTTTAGTTTTAGTGGGTTTTGTCTATAAATTTCCTGATGTTGTTGAATTAGGATAGGTAGAGCTGTACAGGAATTGATTTACTGGGTATTTTGTTTTTTCTTTTAAAATCAGAATAAAAATGGTTAATTAGGAAAAATTTCCCTTAATAAAAATATTTTGTTCTGGCCCACTGACACATTTGTTTTCAGTAAATAAGAAATTTAATGTCAGTTTTGACAATCTTAATTCTCCAGAACTTGTTTAAAGATCAACAGGATTTAAAAAGTAAAACCGATGCATTTATTGCTAAATATGGGAAACATTCAATTTTTACATTGTATCCAGGCTTCTCTTTTTTTTCCCTAATTGCACTATCTGGGCTAATAGAAATTGTCACATCTCCTTGCAAACTGATTCAGTGATGGATATGGGTAACATTTACTTATTTAAAAATCTTAACTGGTGTGCTGTTTATAATATTGTTACAGTTTTATCTACGTGATCATCGGAATGACTAGTGTTAAGAAAGGTGAGAAAGTGAGATTTTTTTTCTTAAAAGATGCAAGAGTGTTAGTAAGGGAGACTGTACCAGAATGTGGGACTTCAGAATTAAGACTAAAATGGCTGTAGGCCTACATGCAAATGTGTTTGCTTCTCTGAAATCTAAATACTAATGTGGACTTCATGTCAAGTTCTTTTATTAACCATTTTCAAGGTGGCTGGTTACTGCATCTGATGGGAAAATCTCTTGATGGCTGTAATCTGCCACTTTACTATAGTCAAGTGCTTCCCTGGGAGTGCTCTATTTCATTTCTTCCTGCTTTAGATATCAGAGACAACATATCAGCAATCTACATGGGTGACGTGGTTAATCCATCCAGAAGGGAACTGAGAGATGGGAGGAATTTTAATGAAAAATCTATTATTCATAATAAAAGTAAATGCTGTTCATTTTTTTTTTAAATTTATTTTATTGCAGCTTTACAGTCAACCTGGGGCTGAGTCCTAGCCTAGTAATAGCAGTGATCAGTTTACACAGGTGAAAGCGGAGAGACACACAAGAAAATCAATGTGCAAAACTGAAACACAGTATGAGACTTGGCATCTTCAATAGCAGGCAATTTTACCTTGTGCTTCCTCGCATACATATATTTGTAGGGAAAGGAAACAAGAAGAGGTACAGAGATTTTTCCACTTTGCCATGGGGAGTTAAACGTACTCCCAAAATAACAGCAGAAATGAAAGGTGTACAGATATAGATGTGATTTCCAGCCCTCACTGTCCTCCACATAGTGTAACTGGAGCACACAGGGCCTGGAGTCACTATTTTAATCCAGGTAGCCTGGGGCTTACAACTTGTAAATCAGTCTCTATCTGTGTCGTACTTTGCTGTGGATTAGTTAATATCTCGAAGGCATTTTGAAGTAGCAGCATTCCCAATGCCTGAAATTAGAGACCATTTTGCTATTTGCAGCTTCATAATATATCATTTTATCTCATTGCTATTCAGTCATTTTTAAGGAGAAGACAGTCACAAACAGAAATACTCAGCATGAGGGGTGTGTGGCAGCAATTGCAGGTACCACTGCAGCTGACAAAGAAGAGGCATCACAGGACTGAAAGTTTCTCCATGAGGAAAAACACACATGCTGGAAGAGCATTTAGCACAGAACACTGTGCTAAAAGAGAAGAATTTCCTCTGAAAGAAAATTCAGACTCTTATTTAATAAGTCACTAACAATGTTAAAAAGCTAGTGAGGATCTCAGTTTGGAAGGCTCTGCCAAGTTTCAAGAGGATGGACACCTCCTCCCACCCCTTTAAGTAGAGCCAAAACCTATCTGTTAATCTTGAATTTCTATCCAATCCAGAAACATCATGTTCATTTAGCAAAATGAAGATACTTTTACCTCATCAGTCTCAGAAAATTATGTTACTATTTCTGAGTTTGTTAATATATGAAATATGTCCACATGTTGGTATATAAAAGTGCTAGAATACATTGTTCATGAAACGTGGGTTTTTTGTTGTTGTGTTTTTGGTTTTTGTGTTTGTTTGTTTGTTGTTGTTGTTGTTTTTTTAAGTTACAACATTGTCTGTTTCCAAGTTTGAAAGGCTTGAAGAAACAAACCAAGCCGATCAAACAAACATGAGTTTTCAAAAATGATCTTAAAAAGCGGGAAGTATCTCCAAAGAGAAAGTTAAAAAATCTTTATAAGAGGGAGGAGAGGCTTCTTTGCCCCTGATCTCTCTTTTGAATATAAAATCTAAAGGTGGGAACGGGATGCAATCCAAAAGGGTGATTGCTGTTAGTATTGATATACCTGAGTTAGCTTTTCAATTAGTGCCTTTGGATCTGAAAAGCTGCAAATAACAAGTGTTTATCAAACATTTCATCAGACTTTATGCAGCCTGTACCATTGGACAAGATGCTGTTTGAATACCTGAGTACAATCTGTATCTCACCTAATTGTAGAAAACAACACCAGAAGGGACCCTGACAACTCCTTTAGTCTTTACTCTGCTGCTCTTCATCCTAAACTAGTCTCACTTATTCCTGAAAACCAGTGTGATGAGGTCTCCAGAGACACCATGTGCAATTATTTCCAGTGCTCTAATCTCTTTGTTACAGCATTTTCTCTGTTATCTAACCTAAATATCCCTTATGTTACTTTTTGTCCTACTCGCTGTATGCAAGGGGCAGTGTATCCTCTGCAGGGCTTTGTAAGAATTTCTTCAGTACCTGAAAAATGTTAGTGTGTCTCTTTTCTCTCTTCTTTAGGAATGAGCCTCTAAGAGTAGCACAAAGAGAAATAATAACAGCAATATTAACTATCAAGTCCTATTCACAGATATGGCCTTGCAAATTACCTACATTGTGTATCCTACGCGGTGCCCAAGACTAATCTGAATTAGAGTACTTCTATCTAGAGGCTTCTCTATCTGATCACCTTTCCAGAACATAAATGCTTTTTTCGACCAGGGCAGAAGCCCCCGCCTGCCCGGGATGCTCCTGCAGCCATCGGGGCTGGAGTCGGGCACTGCTTCGGCAGAACCGCGGGCCGGTGGTGCCACCTGGTGCCAGCGCTGCCCACGGCGGGACGGGGATGGATACACGGGAGACGGAAGGGATGACGGGAGGCACTTCACCAAACAGCCTGATCAAAGTATATTCCCTGGAACAGCATGTAGGAAAAAATCCCACTGCTGTCAGGAAGTCCAAACCCTCCGAGTTTAATTTCCTTTTCTCAGTAGCAGCAGCTACCTCTTCTTCATGACCCAAGCTATGAAGGGCTTCTCAGAGCTAAAAATTTTCCTAACTAATTTAAAGTCAGCATAAGACACCGTCATGGAAGCATCAAAACAAGGAAAATCACGTATAATCTCTGCTCCCCACTTCCTAATGTCAAGGTCTTTTCTTAAGCAAAGTTAACTTGACACCAATTAGCAAGCAAACAGCTGAGTAAAATAAGAATTGTTCTGAACTTTGTGATCTGTCTCAAATATAGCAGAAAACTTCCAAGAGGTTTAATTGGCCTGGAAAATTATAAAACATCCATGTTTTCCAGCTTCCCTGATGGGTCATGGTGTTAACCAGGCTTAATACCTGGTATTCAGGTTCCAGTTACAGTCTCTAAAAGAGAATAAATTACTATTGCTATTGACGACACTCCAACAGGGGAATAATAAACATAACTAGAACTGGCCAATATTTTAGATCAGAAAATGCTAATTTTAGGAAATAAAAATGCTAATTAGATGTATTGGGTGCTCAGATTTTTTCATGAAAAAATATTGAAGCATCATGTTCTGCAAGAGGAAAAATATTTTACATTAAACTCACCAAAATGCTTATTTTCTCTATGGCTGCATATTAGAAAAAGTTAAGATAAAGGAGCAAAGACTACTTCATCATTATTGAAATAATTGACTGAAAAATCTTAGTGATTTTCTTTCTATATTTCTAAAACTTGCATGGTGCAATGAGATCAAGAAATGTATTCCAAGTTTTAAAATATTTTAATCTATCTATGGAAAAATCCATATTCTATATGGCAGAAAACTGGAAAAGTGAGAATGGCAGTTGCTGAAGTTACATGGAGAACTGGAAATTGAATTGCATAAAGCAGTAAGACAGAAGGGAAGACCACAAGAAATTAAAATGATAAGTCAGAGAGAGAAATAATTGAACTAGCAAAGGGGCGAAGAAGGAATGTGATCATCTTTGAAAGGCCATGGGCATTACTATTGTATTATGTAGTAACTCATATCTGTTCCTACATTACAGTATATGAATTTTACATTATATTTACTCAAGTACTCATCCTGCACAGCAGCAGTAAATTGCATTTCTGCTTTGTGTATGCATTTTTGGTAGGTGTATGGAGCAACAGTCTGGGATGGGAGCTGGGCCTTAAAGATTTCATATCCAGCTTTTTGTATGTGCACACATGCCCTAGAAACTGCACAGTGTCCCTTGCCTTAGCACTGTCTGACCACCTACAGCATCCCTGGCACAGTGAGATTAGCGTACAAAAGTTGAAGGAACAACAGACTTTAAGTCATGAGCAAAAAAATACCAAATTAGCTGCAACAGGAAAATTACCTGGAACATCAGCTTAAACTTGATGTACCAAATCATTGTGGCTGCTGTGCTTGCCATTTACTTTAGCAGCTATGAAGAATGAGCAACACCTGGATCTGGCTTCATACGAGAAACTGATGTTGCTTATTCTCCTGTCAGCAATTAAAGAAGATTCATTAGTAGATACTGACATAGAAAGTGATTTTTGTTATGAAGCACACAGAGATGCAGCTGTGAGAAGGAGAGTTTCATAAAGATAAATGGAAGTAGTGGGTGTTGGATGGGCTTTGGTAAGATAGATTTTTGTCATGTATTGAAATAACTTGTGACTTTTTGGAACTATCAGAAAATAAATTGTCTGAAAATAAAGTTATGAAGTAACCCATGTGTTTAAGACATGACATGTTTGACAATTGATGATCCATTGCTGTCATCTGGAACAATACTGATTATACAGATTGTCTGACTCAAGGGATATGCAGTAGGTGGCTAGCTGGTCTCTCTAGCTCTTCCACCCATATTGAATCATAGAATATCTCAAATTGGAAGGGATCCATAAGTATCATCAGTTCAACTTCCTGTTCCTCACAGGACTACCCACAACTAAACCATATGACTAAAAGCAACATCCATACATGCCTTGAACTCTGACAGCATTAGTGTGGCAACCACTTTCCTGAAGAGCTTGTTTCAGTGACCTACCACCCTCTTTGAGAACCTTTTCCTAATGTCCAGTCTGAACTTACCCTGACGCAGCTTCATTCCATTTCCTATGAGTGGTCATCAGAGAGATGAATGTCTGCCCCTCCACTACCCATCTTGAGGAAGCTATAGACTGTGATGAGGTCACCCTTCAGCCTTTCTTTCTCCAAGATGAAGAAAACAAGTGACCTCAGCCACTCTTCATAAGTCTTGAGGTGTTTCACCATCTCAGTTGTGGTCCCCTGGACATACCCTGATAGCTTTATATCCTTATATTGTGGCACCCAAAACTGCACATAGCACTCGAGGTGAGGCTTCACCAGTACAGAGCAGAGCAGAACAATCACCTCCCTTGACCAGCTGTCCATGCAATACTTGACACACCTCAAAATACTCCTGACCCTTTTGGCTGCAAGGACACATGTGACTCATATTCAATTTACCATGGACTGAAACCCGCAGATCTCTCATTCCCCACTCTGTACATATAATCAGGATTACTCCATCCCAGGTGGAGAATGTGGCACTTGCTCTTGTTAAATTTCATATGGTTATTGATTGCCTTGCTCTCCAGTCTATCCAGATCTCTCTGTAAGACCTCCTCCCTACCCTTGAAGGAATTCACAATTCTTTAAACTTCAGCATTATCAGTACATTTACTTAATGCATATATGATTCCTCTGTTCAGATAATCCCATTTACCCTTTGATCCAAACTGTCATCCAATTAATCACCAGATTACAATGGCCTTCCCAGCTATGTGATGGCCAGTTTATCCAGAAGAATACTGTGAAGTTATGCTAAAATCCAGAACCATCACATCTCCTGGCTTTGCCTGGTCAACCAGATGGATGACCTTCATGCAAAAGGAAGTTAAGTTTGTCAAACAGGACTCTCCCCTTCTGAGCCCTTGCTGGCTATGATCAGTAACTGCATTGTCTCTGAAGTGTCTTTCAGTAACTCCCAGAATAATCTTCTCCACAATTATACCAGGCACTGAAGTGAGACTGACAGGCCTGAAGTTTCCAGGCTGACAGGCCTGAAGTTTCTTACCCTTCTGGAAAACTGAGACAACATCTACCAGCTTTCTGTCAACTGGGGCATCTCCAGACTCCCAAGACAGTTGAAAAATAATGCAGAGATCATGCTTATCAGTACCCTAGGATGAATCCCACTGGGCCCTCTATGCACATCCAGATGGAGCAGCAAGTCTTGAACAAATTCAGAGTAAGCTGAGAGTTTGGCATCTCCCCAGTCATGGTCTTCCAACACCAGACTCTGGGGGTCCAGGGTCCATCATCAGTGTTGAAGACAGAGGCAAAGAAGGCATTATTATCATGTGGGAAATTCTTAACAATCAACTCATCATGAGTTTTTGCTTAAGTCTGCTTTGTGTTACCTATGTAAAAGATGAGTTGCTACTCTTTGCTACTCATCCAGCTTTCCTCTGTAGTGAGAGAGGCACTTGAAGAGACAAATCAGACTATCTATAGTGAGCTTTTGCTGAATCCCTTGCGAGAAGCACTTTTCCATTAGCTACATGACAACACTGGAAACTAGTCCTCCAGTCACCATTGACACCTACAGTTAGGTGGTGAGAGCTCTTACTTGTGCTTTTATGACATTATTTTTATGACACAAACCATTGGACAACAAACTGTAAGTTTTATGTGCAAGTTACTGGGGCAGCTCAGATAGGGATTCTCAGGGATGTCCAACCCAACTGCCCTGCAAATGATAACTACTTCAGACTCCCTCCCAACAATCACCCCAATGTGAATTCCTCATCTCCAGAAATTCCGTGACATTAATGATGCCACCTCAGATCTGCTTCTTCCTCCAACACTTTCCACTTCCCCGGGTTAGCCTCCTTCTAAAGTGCCAAGCCCACAATATACCTTCAGAATAAATCCCTCCTTTCCACTGAAAACCCTGCTATAACTGCTGATCTTTCATTATCTCTTACTTTTAAAGTGTTTTCTGTGGTATCTTGTTAGCAAAGTCTTGTCTCATGCCTTGCCCAAGGACAGTACAAAGGGCACCACCTGCTTAGTTATCAACTGTCTTCTCCAGTAGCCTTCAATCTCTGCTTCTCCATTTTAATGACTGTGGCACAAAGGTGGGATGAAAGAAAAAGGGTCACATCACAGGGCAGGGACTATTTTCAGTTGAACTCTTCCTTACATACCATCACTCCAAGTGCACCCACTCCTACCCAAGGATACTGGGAATGAAGCATCCTTAGCCCTCTGTGTCTGCCCTCCTCAGTTCTTACACACCATGCCGTCATCAGGAATAGCCCTAGTTATTCCAGTTCTGAAGATGAACATTAAAGGGTTTTACTTATATGAATAATTGCAGTAAACAGGTTTTTCACCTTCCTCCCCCTCTTGCCCCGTTCTTGCCATAGGTATCTCATTCAGTATTCAGCTTTGTGCTTTTGGCAGCTGGCAACCCCCGAGTCTGAGTGGCTGAGAGGATGAAACCTGCAGGACTGGAAGGAAGATGTGCTTCTAATTGATCCCTGAAGCAGCGTGCAGAAACCCAGAGTAGGATATTCTGGTGATTACACAGCTTAAATATTTGATACTCAGTGTAGAGTTTGGAGGTTTGTTTGGGTTTTTTGTTTCAAATTATAAGCAGACAAGTCTCCAAAGTGAAGTTTGGCTCTGAGGGGTGACTCTGAGCTGTTACCTCATATTCCACATTGTTGTTTCTGTTTCCTTACTGAGTTTCCACCTGCTTAGAAGTGTTTTTTTCACCTTCAGTGTTATATCTGAAATTTGAGTATTTGAAAAACATGTCTTTTCTCATTCCTCAGCAAAAAAGTTCATAGGATTCAATCGTTTACAGCTTCGTTTCTGTTTGTTGGACATGGAAGTATGGTTGCAGATGCATCACAGCTAGTTTTGCCCCACACTGCAGGGCTAGGAGTGACCATCAGCTGAAAAATGTTTTCCTTTCTTACATATGTCCTTGGACCCACACCAGAGCTGATTTCTGAATGAATATGCTTGCCCAAGTTTTTAATTTGGTGCTTAATTTTTATGGGTCTTTTTTCCCCTGCAATTCCAGTTTTACTACATTAACTTTGAAAGTGTTTTTCCTGATGTGAGAAGGGTCAAGATGTGAGTCTCTAATGATGTTAATATTAAAGAAAAGAAAGAAATATTAAAGAAAAGTGTATTTTTAATATTAACATCATTAGATTTTAATATTAAAGATACTTCTTTTGACATAAAAATGTCAAATAGGTATTAAATAGGTATTTAATCTAGTCATATTCAATATTTTTCAATTTTATCTTCCCTGTTTTCCACACACCTTCCTGCTCTCTTGGAGAGTCTGATATCACAGTTTGCAGAATGCCATGAAGATTAACCCAAAGTAGCAGCAAAATTGTGCTAACGAGAGTCTAAGGAGTTGGTGTCCCTGAAATATTAGTAATGAATTAAAAATAGTCATAATAAAAGACAAATATTTATGAAATCTGAAAATCTTTACATCATTTCTGATAAAACAGAAAATTTCATTTCATATTGAAAAAAAGAGAGAGGAATAAATTTGGAGTCTGAATTCTTTTTAGCCCATTTGATTCAGAAAATGGAATAAAAATTAAAGTATTCTTTTCACTAAATAAACAATATTTGATAATAATTTTATTATTGCAATATATAATTTAATATTATTTTACTTTACTTTATACTTCTATGCAAATATTTTCCCAAATAAAAGACATTTCAGAAAATATATATTTATGAGATGCAAATAAGGAGTTCTACGTGATGCTGCATTGCATGTAAAACTGTACAAAAATCTATGAATTGCAGGTATATATGTATATTTTTTTTTTTTTCATTTTCTATAAGAACCCTCCTGAGCAAACAAACAAATAGAGAGTATTTTAGCAGCAACACAGACAGCTCCCTTGAAAGATCCCTGAATGCAAATGGAAGCCCTGTGGTGGAAGTGAGCCTTTGCTGGGCAAAGCCTTTGCTGCCTCACCTCACCTTCTCCTCGTGCTTGTGTTTGCAGATGCACTGCTGAGAGCTGGGGCATCCCAAAGACTTCAGTTACTATGGCAATGGATTTGAGGTAGGCAGAGCAATGGTTGTTGCTCAGGGCTTGTGATTTCCTGTGCTGGAATCAGGAGAACAAGCTGGTGGCGGGACGCCAGTGTGGGCACCCCAGTGTGGAAGTGACCCCAGTCACGTCCCCTAAGGCAGTGCACAGGGACACAGGGCTGTGCTCCCTCCCCAGTAACTGCCCCAGGAGTCTGAGCAAAGTCACAGGGGTCCTGTGACCTTCAGAATCTTGCCATGGGTATTTGACATGGCAGCTGGAGGCTTTAGGTCCACTCAGAGCCAGTTCATTTGCCATCACCCGAGTGCTTTGGGCCCGCTGTCCACCACAGCAGTTCCTGAAGAGTTAAACTCCACAACAGCAGTATAGAAATAGTAATTCCAATTAAGGTAATCGCCAGGGAGCAATTGAAGGAGAAATAAAAATGTGGTGTTCTCATTTCCATAAGCAAATGAAAATAATTTAGATGACTTTTATCTCGATGAAGGAAAACGCCTATGTAAAAACTAATTACCCTCTGTGCTAATTATGACAAAGAGGATAAAGGACAAACCTTTTGAAAAATATCCAAGGATATTAAATGGAATTTTATTAATAGATGAAATAAGATGAAATGAGAGTTGTGATATATTGTGTTTGGGCCTAGATTCAATAAAAACTCTCTCTAGCTTCCGCTTCACAGCAGCCCAATAAAATCAATTTATTATATGAAGCCAGATGGGTCTTTTATTGAACCTGGACCTTATTCATTAAATAAAAGTAATTATCATCAGAGTTAAAAGAAACAATATGTACTGCTTCATGAATCAGTTACTATCCCATACATTTAAGTGACAATAAGAAAGAAAAATATATTTTTAAATCAATAGACATACAGTTCATCAAATGTAAGAGCAAGACCTGTAATATATTTTCTGGGGTAATTTGTTCCTAAGCACAGGGTTTAAATCCTAATATCTACTTTGACTGCTGAATAGGGATCAACTCAGCCACATGGAGTGTGATACTCTTGGTCTTTTCCCTGGACCTGCGGGAAACACAGGAGAAAGAACTGGGTCTGAGATGAGGAATATGAAAAAATAGAAGTGGTACCAAACAGAGCTCACCTTTTTTTATACCACTCTGTTTGATATGAGCTTTATTCTATCTCCTGTGTTGGCAGTGCTTTGCCTCAGAGATCAACTACCCCTGAATGTTCAGATCCTCTCTTTACCTCCAACACTGTTCCAGGGAGGACCTGGCATGAAACACAAAGATACCGCGTTGTTATGTGACAAGGTTTTGGTAGCAGGAGGGGACTACTGGGGTGGCTTCTGTGAGAGGCTGTTGGAGGCTTCCCCCATGTCCAGCAGATCCAAAGCCAGCCAGTTCCAAGGTGGACTCACCTCTGACCAAAGCTGAGCCCATCAGGGACAGTGATAGTGCCTTTGGGGATAATGTGTTCAAGAAAGGGAAAGAACAACAGTGGAGAGAGGTGGGAGAATATAAGAGAGAAAGAGCCCTGCAGGCACCAGTGTCAGAGAAGAAGGGGAGGGAGGAGGTGCTCCAGGTGCCAGAGCAGAGATTCCCCTGCAGTTTGTGTGAGGATCATGTTCAGGCAGCTGTGCCCAAACGGAGTCAATAGACTTGGATTTCAGTATTTTTAAGTATTCTGTATTTTTAATAATACGATACTGAATTATTTCATTGTCACCAATCAATCACTTTCATGAAATTAATAGCTTCAAATCAATACCAGTGGCAATAGTATCATTCAATTTATTAATGCTTATAAAGCAGAATACAGGTCTTGTAATTCAGTGCATTGTCCTCAGCTGTTGTTTCTAGCAGAGTGCCTTTCTCCTGCTTCCCTGAACAAGTTTGTATTTGAGTTATATCTATTTAGCCACATCTTGCTGTGTATTTTATAACACACAGAGGATAAAAAGCTCCTTCAGTTAAATCACAACACACTTGAGTGCAGCCTCGAGTTTAAAAGCTGACCTGGAAAGTATGCTTCCCTTTTCAATTTTGTTCCTTTAGGTATTTTTCCCTCTGTCTTTCAGGATGATAGTAATGATGATTTGTGTTGCTGCTATCCCACTGTGTTAGTCACTCTGTGAGCACTGAACAAAAAGGTTACTCTGCAGGATGTTTCTACTGCTTGTTTATGGCCTTTATTCCCGGGACACCAGTAGTGGGATTCCTGCTTGGCAGAGGAGCTGAAGTGCTTAACAGGTCAAGATGCAAGTCAATTTTTACTAAAACTTTAAAGCACTCAGTGGGGTCAGATCTGAGCACTGGGAGGCAGCTCCATGGCACAGCAAATCCTGTAAAGGCTGATGAAGTAGATGAGCTTAACCACTCACCCCGGTAGTCCCCGGTGTCTTCAAAAGAGACAAATCTCAGGTGTTCCATTTCTCGTGCCTTCTGGAATGGATGTACCTTGTGCTAGTAAATCTTTCCTTGCCTCCACTATCACAAAAAACCCAGTGAGGTCTTTCTCTGGCACTTGTGCTGCTTCTTGTACCTGAGCTGGCTTGGGACTGGCATATGATGAAAGCAGAGGCCCAGGGGCACCCCAGTAATTCCAACTCTCACACCCCTGTGCTCCTCTTCTCTCTCCCTTGTTTTCTTCTGAGCTCTCTCCAGCATTAGGGCACTACTTGTGCCTGATGACTGCATCTGGCTTTTTGGGCAGCAGAAACAGGTAACAGGTTCAGAGTATTCTTTCAGATCATCAAAGACTTCATTTAGATCAAGAGGTTGAATAGACAGTGATTATTTAGGACATACATAGTCTTCAGAGTTGAAACCTATGTTCAGTATTAAGGTATATAAGTCCTGTACAGTTACTGAAAACTTATTGAGAGGGACCTATCCAGAGCAGGGAGAAATGCAAAACAACTCAGCAGGAATCCATAACACAGGGCTGTTACTTAGCCATGTGAGAAGGCATGCTGGTGTCCAGGACTCAGAATTTACTCCTGAGAGTGAATATTGGCTTTTCTTCTTTCAAAAACAGAATAGAGCTCATTTTTATAGTGCAGATGCTGAGGCACTTTGTTCTTCAGTGCTCAGAGACTTTGTTCTTCAGTGCTCAGAGCATGCCCCCAGGAAGGTGCACAATGGGTTGGCATCGCTTCCTAAACCTTCCTCTTGCACCATGCAGTTATATGTAAAACAACTACATTGAAAATTCAGGCAATCTCCTCCACCCATTCTGTGGAAAAACCCAAATCTGCAGCCCTACATTGTCTGCAGGCTGATCCTGCTGTTGTGTGTTAGGTGTTTGCCAAACATGGCTCTTGACTGTGGCTGCTGAGGGCACTTGGACCTTGCTTCACACCGGCTTTGAGGTTCAAGCAGGGCTCTGGGAGGAGCAGGAGGTTTCCAGATACAGAACTGCAGGTGGATCCAGGCATCTTTCAGGCATCTGTTGAACATGAATTTTGGGGTTTTATTTTAGCTGAGGTGGCTGACATTTCAGTGAGTATACTGCATTGCATTTAATGGGTGGATGGGTTTGATGAATGCACAAGAGCAACTAGGAGCATACTGGCTCATGGTCCACTTGCCTTCAGACTACCTTGTGCATAGCCTGAACATGAGCTCCCTGTGTATGCTTGACAACATGCTGCCAGATGTACTTGGCTCACAAACACCGTCCAGAACAGCCTTTAGCTCTCCCTGGAGCTCAGCTTTCCTATTTACCATTAAAGAGCAGTGTTAAAGGCAACCTCGAGGCAGCCCTCGCATCGCAGTGTGAACATGTATCCTAAATCCTGGTTTGCATCCTGCCTTGGGGCTTTCACCCTGCCACACTCACCTCTCCTGTTCAGTTTTCTCCTGTGTATTCTCTCTCCTCATGGAGCAGTGGGTAATTCTTTAAAGAGAGAGGAGGAGCAGACACGGGCTTTTAAATAGAAAATGTGAGCACAGCAGGGGTGCTCAAAGCTTACAGGATAGTATGTAACGGAGCTAATGAAACTGTCTTCCCACGTGCATCAACAGCTGGGGATGCTGAAAGATGTTTAAGTACATCTTGGGGGTCGGAGTTAACCACGTGGGTTGTGGTGTGACAGGGAGACTGAAGAGATTCCTTACGTAAATCCCCTTACCTTATGTGCTTAGGGATGTTTAACTGCAGTGTCTCAGCAATGCAGCTTGTAAAAGGTTTGTATTAATCACAAGATCAACCTTCATTATAATTGTAATTGCTTACAATTATTTCGTGGGTGATAACATATTTTTCTTTTCCAGACTCAGAGAACATTAAAAATATAAGTGTCTTGCATCAGGGATTTTAGAATTTTTGATTTAGGTCTCCTGCATTATCTCTTTTGCTTCAAATTATTTCAGAGGGATCGTGGTAAGATCTGCACTCCACCAAAGCTATGATTAAATCTCTTTTGTATTTCCAACCTATTATTAATTTTGGTTTTAGTCATATGTGATATCAGTCTTAGACTTGCCCTCCTTTTATCAGGGGTTTGATACCTGATTAGAAATATTTGGGATACAGAAGAGGAAAAAAATCTCTTCTTGAAGAGATTTTCATCAGGGCGAGAAAACCTCTAGATGGCAGAAGTGCACTGCAGAAAACGCCAAACTTTAATTAAGCAACAAGCTGCAGAAGGGTTGTGTGCCAGCTGCGGAGAAAAGGTGCTCTGATTATTGACTGGTCCACTGACCTCTTCCTCCCTCTCCGACTTTAATTGCTGCTCCAGATGATCTGTGCTTTACAGCCACACAGACATGATGCCAAGCTGGGTCTGAACAAGTTTGCTCATGGATGTAGTTTTTGTCTTTCTGCAAAGTGACACTGCAGCTGTTTTTTAAAGGTGAAGTGAAAGGCTCTGGCAACTGGCAATATCTGGAGTTTAGGATGACTTCTGTTAGTAGTCAGTGCTGCCCCTAAAGCTTCATAAGGAGCTGCATCCTGTATAAGGCTTCGTGACTATCCCTTAGCAGGTGATCAGCAGTCAGCAGTCCTTTCAAAAATAAAATCTCACCCTCTGTGTAGGTGGGCAGTACACATCCTAAGGTATTTTTGACTTAGAAATAGTGCAGAAAAGTTTCAAGTGCCCTTATCTGTCTGATAGAGCTGTCAACATCTCCTGTTGTAATCAGTTACACAAGAAGAAACCAGTGAATTCTTCTGCAGCACAGAGGAGAAAATCCTTCTGTAAATCCGAGGTTTAAGCAGTATTAATGGCTGACACATCGTTAACTTCTGTGCCATCAAATACTGTTATAGCTTGGTTGGAATCCCTTGACACAGTCACCTTGACAGAAAACCCAACTGCTTAGGTTTGCCTGGCACCAGAAAACTGAATTTAGATATAAGTCCAGTTTCTAGCTCTGCAGTCTTACACCTCGATCTGGGTAGGAAATAATTTGAAATTTCAGAGTATTCTGTTTCAAAGGATATTGGCTTTTGGTTGCTGATTAAAACCAATTAAATGGTACTCAAAATACTTGGATGGGTCTTCAGTCCACCATATGGCAGGCGTGTCCTACCTTGAGGCAGCTGCAGGGATAGAACACAGTCTTTGTTGAGATTTCATTTAGTATTAAATATACCAAGGGCTTCAACCGTTCCCTCCCATACCTAATGGGAGTGCGTATAACACATGCTCAGCAAGCCAGATTGAGACCCAGTCCACAGTTATATGGGAGTGTGGGACACTCATGAAAGTGAACGATCCCGGTGGTAGTCCCTGGTCGAAAGCAGCAACTGCTACCCAAGGCAATATCTGGCCAGTTTTGATTTGGCACTGACACATATTCCTGCATCAGGGCTTGAAATGAGTTCCCCAGACTGCAGGAGCCCCACAGCCTTCACATACGCCTCCAGATATTTGTGACAGCCGTGAGTCATCTGGGCTTCAGGTTGTCTGCAACAGGGTGGCAAGAAAACAAGCATGGGAAAATATTTGTTGCTTTCAGACCAATTGCTTTTGACAATACTTAAAAATACTTTTTACAGCAGCGCTTGCCCAACAGGTCTTCCTCCCTTCCATGGACCCTGGCTGCGGGTCAGAAACCAGGCAATAGTCAGTAATATTGATCATAGATCACAGCCTTGATGGTGTCTCAGTGAAAATCTTGTAGTGAAATACCAAGTGCTGTTTAGCTGCATAAAGACCAGCATAAGTTGTCCCAGGAAATTCTGAAGTTTTATTTTCTGTTGTAGCAAAACCAAGTTAGTAATTTCAAAGAGACATGCCAGCTTGGGTACAGGTGGCTCTTAGCAGTCTCAGGCAGCCAGGGGGACTGAAGACACTGGGACCTTCTATACCATTGTAATAACCGTGCTGGTAACCTTTTGTGGATTTGTCTGTACTTTTCCCAGGAATGCTGACTGATTGCTTACTTGGCCTTCTCTTTTTTTTCTAAGATGTCATTTGTACTTCAAGCAGCAGATTTCACATTTTAAGCAAAGGACCTCAATACTTGACTTGGAGACTCCCAAAAGTATTGTAACAAGACGTGTGACTACAGTAAAAAAAATAATATACCCAATATAACTGGCAGGGCAGCAGTGAAGATGTGGCAGCACAATTTTCAGTGTAACCTAATGATTCAAGTAGCTGTTATTAGCATTACTGTCCAGATAGAAGCTTTTGTCCCAATTTCTGCCTGCTTCTGCAGCATTTGTAGCACTTGTCCTTGTTCACAGGATACCAGTGCTAATGACAGGAGACAAAATTGTTTATCTATTGCATCTCACATTTTTTCAACCACACTAAGCTTTAAATCAATGCCTCATCACGAGGTTTGAGGGCTGCTAGCCAATTCTGCAAGTAAGAAATAGAATCAATAACTTCACCATACTTTATCAAAACCAAAGATCCTTGCATATTTTTAAGCTGGTCCAGACTTTAGACCTGATTAGGCTAGAACTTGGGTGATCACAAGGTATCTACCCAGTTTTGGATAGACTTGTTTTCATGGTTATGTATCCACGGTATTTCCTCCAACCTTACATTTCAGGAAAAACTGCATGTCAGGAAAAAGTGAGCTTTTTTTTCAGGTAGACTTTGTGGGCCACAAATATTTTAGTTCATTCAATAGATTCTCCATGGTTTACTCAGATTCTCATAAAAGTACTGTTAGACACAAGAGTTTACACTCTGTGTTGTATTTCTGCTGGGGAAAGTTTAGCATTGCTGACAGCTTGGCCAATGTTTAATAAAATGCCTAGTGCTCTGTAGTGATAAAAATAAAATCCTCAATCCCATTCACATTTAGAGGACACTTGAATAGCAGTCGCTTGAGGCTTGAATTAACCTGAGAGTTTGTGAAAAGAAGCACATACTGTATTTTTGGCAGAGTTTGATAGTTTTTGAATACTCTTCCCTCTGAGAAACTGTCAAAGCACATAACACCCTGAGTGAACAAAACCCTTGAAGGCCTGGAGAGTGCATTACCTCCCCTTAATGGCTGTGAAAGTGATCCACAGTGAGAACAAGGCTGGGAAACACAGGGAGGATGCCCCTTGGATCAGCTGTCTGCTCTGAGGGTACCCCTGTACCTGCAATCTTTCAGGAGGTTGTTAGGATCTGTGGATTCTGGTGGGATATTTAGCTTCAGTGACTCCTCAGGCTTACTTCTGTTCAGATCAGTTTTCCAATTTCACACTTAAATATGTTCACTGCCTTGTTCTTACACTTTGTTTGCTAACTTAAGCAACTCTTCCTCTTCGTTGAGCCATCCCATCTGGATTTGAACAAAACTCCATTATTGTAATTTCCAAAGAAACAGCCCTTGCTTCTGAATCAGCACATCCCAGCTTGTTAGGGGTTGGAGGGAGGGAGTCTGAGGCTGGAGATAGCCTCAAAAACCTTTGGAAGCTGCAGTCAGGTGCTGCATTTTCTGATGGGTGTCCTGGGGCTCGAGTGCAGCCACACATAGAATGGCTGGGTTGCCGGTTTGATGGCCTCTATAGAAACCTCCCCCCAGGAAAAAAGATCAGCCTGAATAGAGCTGTATTGTACTTTCAGAATTTTCTTTCACAGTGCAGAGACCAGTCTGAGACTCCTATTTCCTCTCTGACATCCTGCTGAGGAATTAGCTCGGGGTATTGACAGCTGTTTCTGTGAACATGACCTGCAGGGCTGCTGTCGGTGGGTCATAGCAGCAGCAGGACAACAGCTTTCCTGGAGTTAGAGCAGCACTGTCATGCTGAGCCCTAAAGTACATGAACAAATAGAGATGGAGGCATCTCCCCAGCTCCCCCAAATCCAGCCCCTCAAACGGGTGCATACGTTTAACAACTTATTTACACGTGGAGGGATTAGTATTTTCTTATATTTAAATCCTTTATTAATTCATAGGTAATCAAACCTCAGGAGCAACATCACTGATGTGTTATATTAGTAAAGAGATATTTAGACAGACATAGAGAGATGTAGATATCTTACATGTAAAAGCTCCATTACCTTCTTGAAAGTTGCAAATCTAAGTATTTCACAATAATTCTGAAGTCTTAGCTTTAGTCTCTATGTGCATGTTATTTATTATGTATCATTTCCTATAAAATTATGTAGCATATACAGATGACACCATTTTGAAGCCTATTTTGATGTACTGTCCTTCTGTAGGCCCTAGTCTTTGTCTCCATGCAGAAGAAATGATGCTTACTTAATAGACAAGTAGGCAAGCATACAAAACTTTGTCTTTCCTTGATTATCCATTAAGTGATATTATTCAATACAGAATATTATTACAATATTTTTTGTCAAACTTTATTTTTCCCTCTCAGCTCTATAGTATGTGAATACTTTATAAAAGTTCATTAGTTTTTGTCACACTTCTGTGAGGTTAGAACATGCTATAATTCTCATCTGAAATGGAGGATCAAATCAGAGACTTTAACATCAAACATGTCAATGACTCTCCCTGCCAACTTGAGAGGCAGAACAATGTTTTTTCTTCATGGTGTGCAGCAGGATGTTGTACTTAGCAAAACTACTCACACACCAATAGCTCTGCTTCAGAGAGATTTGACATTTTTAATTCGTTTCTGATCTACACTGAATTGAAAACTCTGAATTCTACTGCAAAATTGGAGCAGTAAAAATACTTATTGGTCAGACCACAAGCTTGGTATGTTGGAATCTCTGGGTACATCCACATTAGTGTTTCAATTTTGGTCAGAGATAAATTGAAGCGACTCTTTATCATCCTCATTGAATGAATTCTTTTTGGGTGAAACTAAAAGATGTGCTTTGGAGGACACCTGATGCTTTCCAGCCTGCTGATAGACATTCAGTCCAGCAAACCAGACTGTCATTAACCCTGGAAACACCTTTAATTTGAGTCTTGTCCCTCAGCTCTGGCTGTTCTGCTGTACGTATTCGTCCCCATCACACTTCATCCTGTGCCAGTGTCAGCATAGCCTCCGGCTGATGTCCCTGCCCAAATGCCTGCTAAAAAGCAAAGCTTTTCATGTGTATATTATTGCCTCAAATCTGACAGAGTGGGGACTTGACCCTCCTGCTACTCTGCTGTGCCTGTGGCCTTACCAACAGGTTCTATTTTCCTCAAGATAAAGATCATTAAAGCCACCTATGCAATATTTTGACTTGGATGAAGCATCATCATGCCAAAACATTATGAGCACCTCTAATTAATGTGCTCTGATCAGAGTTATCGCTGATTTCAGCTGACGTGGCACGTACACAGATCACTGCCCCAGCACTGCAAGCTTACCCAGCCAGAAAATGAAGAACAGACCATTAGAGGCTCTGAAATGTCTGGTGTGTGCAGTTTGCTTAGTGAACAACTGGACAATTGTGGCTGGGTCACCTGCTGATCTGGTTTCTCAGGGCAACAGTCCACTGCTGGAACTATGAGTCCCTATCTTGTGTTCCACGCACTCCATTTGCAGATGTTGGGAGGTATTGCCATGACAAATAACAGTTGTTATCATTGTACAACTTTGATTCATGCCCAGAATACAGCCAGCTGGTATACTCAGTATCTTGGTTCAGCAGTCTTTATCCTTAGGCTGAAGACTAACTACATCCAAGCCTTCTTCGCAATTGTATTAAAAATTCAAGCAACCTCCTTCCTGACCATGTGCAAATTATAACTTCTGCAAGTTTTATACTCCTTGATCAAGTTTCAGTAAATATTCCCTAAGTCAGGAAACAGCACCAGCCTGGATTACCATCTCCAGTCAGTTCTCTCCCTCTCCTTTTTTTTCCTTCATCCTCCCTCATAGGTATGAATGCCCAGAGGTTTTCAAAGAGAAAATTAACAGAATTTTTGTTTTTATTTATGGACAAAAGAGCATGTCTTTCTTCCACTTCATGTTCAAAAGCAGTGTCACTATTTCAGCTCATATTTTCTTCTCTACTTGTGCAATCTCCCTGTGAACAGAATTATGTTCAAACTGAGGTGTGCTTAAAAATAATGAAAGTTGAACAGGATTATAAGAGTCTTCCAGAAAAAAAAAAAAAATCAACCTCAGGAAACACAGAGAGACTCTCTATGCACTATACTGGGATATGGCACTGTTTTCCCAAATATACAGGATGTGTTCTTTAGGGAGCTGATACAGCTGGTGCATTGGGCAGGTCCACAGTGGGAAAGCAGTGAGCTTCTTAGAGAAGACAAAGATACTCTTTGAAGCACATGCTGACTGAGGGACTCCAAATTAAACTCTGGACCGTTGTTTGGTTTTTCCTTCTCATATTCATCTTTCTTTAAGGAATTCAGTTGGTGCACCTAAATTTGGAGTTGCCTTGAGCTTTTCTTACACTCAGAGGAGGGGAGAAGGGAGAGCACTTGCAGAGGGGATTCAGACAAACTCAGATTTTTTTCCATCGTGGACTAAAGTGTTGAAAATTATCTGGGTGATTTTATGTTTCTGGCTTCAGTCCCCGTAAGCAAACTCTCATAGGGGTTTTTTTTTTAGGACAGTGGTACATTGAAAAAAAGTATTTTTAAATAAAGTTCCACTCCTGTGGGGTGTTTTTCTTTTCTATCAGCTATAATAGGAATAAGCAGAGGAATTACAGTACACTTGTGCATCAATCTTTATTGATGGGGAACATGGGGAAAATCCTGTTGATTTATTTAAAATCACATTGTGGCCTTTGATAAACTGAAGCTCTGGTATAACTTGCGAAACCCAGGAGCAGTAAATCACAAGGACTGACTGATACTCATCCAAGGATTTAAAACCAAACAAAGCATTAAAGAGAAGAAACATTGACAAGGATATATTGCAGTCTTTAGAGCAAGGAAGCCTGAAAACTTAAAACTCATTAGCATGATGCTTATCTTCAAAATGAAGCTCTGGGCCATCTGAGGATTTACAGATCAGTAAACTTTATTATGATAGCAGGGAACCCGATTGAGGGTTCAATTAGGGATAGAATAGCACAATGCTTGGATAAGTATAGCTTCTCAGAATCAAAGCAGCACTGCTTCTCTGAGAAAAAAATATGCTTCTCTGCCTTGTTAGAGCTCTTTTCAGTGTTAATGCAGGGGACCTGGTGGAAACAGCATACTTGGATTTTCAAAAGACTTTTTGATAAGAACCTTCATAAGGGACTATGAAAGTATAATTGGGCACCATCAGGTAATGCACATTAGTAAAAATAGGCTAAGCTTCTGATAGGCTGATGGGTCTGGAATTTTCAAGGTCTCTCTGAGGAGAGAGACATAAAAGTTGTCACATGGGGCTCTGAGCAGGGGTGTGCAGCAATAGCTGAAAAATAAAGAGGGGGCTGGAATTGTGATAAAGATAATTGTACAAGGATGGGCTACCCTTGGCAAACTGACACTGGATTCAGGTGGGCCAGATTGCTCCATGCCCTCTTTCCTAATACAAATAAATGTGAGCCAACTCTTAAAAAAGAGTTTTTCCCTCCTGCCAGCTTCCTGAGGATGTGAATTTATGGGTCAAAAGGTGGATACGCACAGGAAAAACGGGAGGAAGAACCAGGGAGCAGCTTCTGGGCTTGCTCCTAGCAGGGGTGCTGGTTATATCGAATTTAGAGCAGCTCCAAGCAGAATTATACGTCAACAAATTGTAGTTAGTGATAGGCAATATAATTCCTAGGAGTCTGTAGGTGGAAACGCTTCAAGATGTGCTTCCTGACTAGGCCAGAGTAGTTTTTGGCATATTTGTAAGTCACGATGGTCAGTTCTGCATTTTCAGGAGTATTATGTTTGTTGGTCAGTTCTCTTTAACAGACTGATTTTTGTGCAGATTTAGCAGGTTTCCATCTGTGTGCTTTTTTAACATGGCTTGTATTTATTGTGGATTGACTATATTAAAAAAATCATAATAATATGTTGTTTATGCACGACATTATTAAGTAACTCTGTAGAGGCCTGATGTAATAAGAAAGAAATCCAAATTGGGAGGTTGGGAAAATTCACATTAATTCAATGTCTCATTAATTTTCATTATTTTAAATAGCAGCAAAACCAAATATCTCTTTCTTAATCAGTGTAACCCCAGTAGATCTTAAAATGTTTTATAAAGGAGGAAGAGCTCATTATCCTGTCTTACAGGTGGGAAAACAGAGGCACAAAGTAGCAATACCTACAACTAGAAATTAAGCCTTTGTGTTTTGGCTCCCAGGGCTGGGAGCTACCTGATAAGCTGCATCTCATAGACACTTTCCCCCCAAAATGTCTGTGGATGCAAGATATATTGTTAATATAGTTCTTATGCAGATGTATTATTTTGCATTTAGTGATGTTGTATTTTTCTAGCTTAATGCTGGATTTTATACTCAGACAAAAATCCCAGCAATAGGCTAGAACTAAAGGCAGTTTCCAGGAAACCAAAGGCAGTTTTCTGTCCAGAAATACTGGACAGGACCTCTGTCCAGTGCACTGCAAAGTCAAACAGTATTCACATTTGCCAAAAAGTATTGTTTCTGCATTATACGAAATTCCATTTTTTGAAAGGCTGAATTTGGAAAGAAACAAAATTACCAAGCTTTCTGTGAAAAGTGTCTCCCTAGACCTTGTAGGTCTCTGTCTAGTGAAGTTGGTGCTGCTTGATTTCAGCAGATACTAACTCTAACAAAAATGTCAAGACTGTTAGTTTTATTGAGGATCCTCATACCAGTGATGCCACAGCTTGTAAGATACTAAAATTGAAGACAGACTAGCAGGAATTAATTTGATGAAAGGCTGTAAAACCTGAAATACATCAAATTATTCCTTCCCACTCTGTAAAAAAGCATCTTCTGATGAAAAGTTACACCGCTAGAAAATTTTTGTTAATCTCCAAATGCTCTGGTATCCCTTATGGAGCCAGGTGTCTGTAGAGGTTACGGCAAGAGACTTCTTTCAGGATGAAGAACCTTTTATGCCTGTGTTTATTGTAAAGTTTTTTTAATAATATGTTTACGTTTTTTTCTATAAGTTGGTTGAGCTATAATAAGTTGGGCACAGTTCTAATGCACAGCAGAAATGTGATGGATTGAAAAAACATTCTTCTCTTCTGCATGAGCCAAAATTCATTCCATATTTATATATGTGTCTAAGCATAACTCAGGATGCTCTGAAGATTCAAGATGTCAATTAGATGTGGGATAAAGATCTTAAGGTACTACCTTTACGGGTTATACAGGAAAAGACCATCCTGAAAACTAATGAGGATGACTGTAATAGTCAAATATATGAACGTATCTTAAGATTTTTTAGATGTTTTCCATCACAAAAATGGGAAAGAAAAGGGCTGTGACTGGCATCATCTAAAAGTTTTAAACAGATTTATTTCCCTATTATCTCCTAATGGCTGAAGATAACAATAAATCTTTCCTTTTTATAGGATGGGATGGTCCCCCAACCTGGTACTTTTTATTCTGCCTGATGGCCCTCTCATGTGTCAAAATTCATCAAGTTACCTACTCTGGGTAGCAGCCTGCAATTTCTATATTCTTAGACAGATTGGTGTATCCTCAGAAGCATTTGCATGTCTCTGAATTTCAGAGGTTTTTCACCTGGGAGTGCTGCAGGTAGTTGTACACAACATGCAAACAGCCTCCTGCAAACCAAGCTAGTACTTATATTGCTACATAAGCAGAGTTTATCAAAAGAAAATAGTTTTAGAAGTAGAAAACTTCTACAGAGTTTCCGTTGTGCTTGCAACTCTACAGTACCTTGAGGTGAGCCATAAATAAGTGCCATGAATTCTCCTCTCCACACCGAACAGTTCCACCTCTCAGCCTCACATTGTGTGACAAAAGCTCCAGTCCCTTAACAATCCTTGTGGCCCTGTGTGAGACTCAGTACTCAGTACTTGAAAGACTCCAGTATTTCATGTCTCTTCTGTACTGGGGACCCCAGTGCTGGATGCAGCATCCAGATGTTTCTCACCAATGCTGAGCAGAGAGGAGTGATCACCTCCCATGAGTGGCTCCCAGTGCTCTGTCAGCCCATTTCTTCAGTCTGTTGGTATCCCAATGTCATGGTTCTCCAGTCAGAGGCTTCTAGCCTTGGTCATTGGTGGAGTCTCCATTTCCCAACCAGGCAAGCTCAAACTCTGCCTATTTCTCCTTCATTACAACTGAACATCCAGGCTCAGCAGGGTCTTCAAGAAGATCTGGATAACTTCTTTTTATCCTCTCTGCCTCTCCACAGTCTGCAGATCTGTTCCCCAAGATCTGCTTGGTGACAGGCTCTCTACCAGCTCACACATTCTGTAGGCAGTGAGCCCACATCCCATCCCAGTCCCTGTGAGAGGCCCCAGACACCCCTGCAGGGCTGTGTCCTCCACTGGGAGTTTCATCTGGGCCAAGACCCTGGTGTTACAGGGACAGTGCTCCAGCAGCTGCTGGGACCATCACTCGTGATGCCCCCTCTCCTCCACCTCTCAGCCTGCGCAGGCTGCCCTCAGCAGAGCTCCTGGCTCCCTTCTGCAAAAACTGCTGCCACTGATCACAGCACACTGTCAGGGGGTTCCACACATCTTTCCTTCATGCAACATCCCAGACTTCCCTCTATGTGCCAGTGCTCTGCAGCCAGCCCGGAGGGCTAATGAGCTCTATTAATAACTGATTGCAGAACAGCTCCCCATTTATAACACTGAATGAATGGGTAGCACCCCACTGAGACCACACGAAAGGATTAATCCAGGCAAGTTATGGTCTCATCTGGCCAGTTTTGGTCTATAAAATAAGGGGTATGTTTTCTGTGAAGAAGAAAAGGAAGTCACAATAAAAGAGCAAAATGTGTTAGGAGTGAAGCTCTGGTTTTGTTTTGATTCCAAGAGAACTAATAAAGGCAAAGGGGAACTTCTGTCTTTATCAGACAAAACTTTGAAATAGTTAAGTATGAACAAAAAAAAATGATGCAAAATAAAGTAGCACATTTTATTACCTATTAATAGAGGTCGTAGCTCCTAGAGACTGAAAAAGCTTGAGAAACTGTGGTGAAGTAGAACAAAATGTGATTTATGCAGGCTTACGTGGATTTTACTTGAAAATTTCCTGGCATGGGTGCTAAAGAGGTTCTGAATCATAGTTCAAATACCCATGGTAAGTCGTATAAGTGGCATCTGATTCCAATATGGAATCAGAGGAGTCAGAAGGGCAATGAGAGGGAAGGGAAATACAGTTGTTTATGTAAAACACAAAACTGACATCGTACTCAACAAAACGTCCTGTGGCAATTTTTAGAGGTTCCCTCTATTAATGTTTGGATATGTTATTCAATTTTGAAGTACATTTTAAGACAACAAACTCTCACCTAACTGTCTAAGGAAATAGATGCAAGGGGATGAAAAACAGGAGACAATTTAGAGAGAAAGATGTAGGAAACAGTGATTGTTTAAATGTCTGAGAAATTTAGAGGCAGCAGTCTGAGCAAAACCCTTCATGCTGCAAATTTATTTAGCTTTCAGAGCTGAAACTAAACCTGCTCGAAGCACTGGGGTGTCATTGTTTTGTTCTCATTTTACCTGCTCTCTGCTCTCAGAGGAGGTTAGTTTTAAATGGCCTTGTCAAAACATAATTGCAGTTTTGTAATGGCTAATTCCCAGGCTATTTAGGCACCAAAGAATCAATTCTGAGACATGTCTATGAGGGGTTTGTTAAGGGCTGGAGAATGCTGCTGAGATCAATCAGCATCCTAGGTTTTAAATCACACAGGAAATTCAGGTTAAAATCTCCGTTCTGGCTGATTGATCCCATGTCTCAGGGAAGTGCCCTCGCTTACCACCTTTATTCTTGCAAATGTGTGAGTCTGTAAATTAATTAAATGTTCACTGGGTGAGAAAGAGGATTCATGTTGAAACCCTGACTCACATTAGTCAGTGGTGTGGGAACTACAATAAAGACTTCTGCCCTGTTCTACTACACCTCAAATGAGGGCTCCAGGCATTTCCAGGTGGGATACACATAACTTTCCACTGGTCATTTCTGGCACCACTGCTCCATGCACATAGCTACAGGATTGTATCTAGTGGGAGAAAACTCCTGGTTTGATAATATGGCTTGAAGGCTGATACTCCAAAGAGATAGCTGGTGGTGGAGGGAGCAGCTAGATTTCTCACTCCACCAAAAACCTCTCCAGCTTGGTGCACATGTGAAGACAGCAGGTGAACCATTGGTGGACATAACAGAGAGGACCTGTGGGGATCGAGGACATGAGAACACCTATACTTTGCAAAACTAGAATCAAATTGCCTTTACTGACAGAATGAAGAAAAGGCTGTGAGTGCTTCTGCAACTGAGTCAGTCTCTCTTGCATATTTCATTAACCTTACAAAATTTCATTTTTTTAAAGTGCTTGAAAAAGCAATGGGATGAGGATTGGGAGCAAGGAAAGAAAGGCTCAGGCTAAGTAACATTTAGGTTTGGTTATTTAAAGGCCATGATATTTGTCCCCGCTCTACATCCAGTAATTTGTAATTTGTAATTTGTAATAATTTGTAATTATTGGATGTAGAGCAGGAAATGGAAAATGCTTCTAAGTTGGATTCAAAATACCTTATGGCTGACCTGATGACCTGATGACTTTGACTTCCTTTAGCCATAGTGCTTATGTCAATGCTGGATTTTAAAGAAGTGATGGGGAATGCTTCACACATGCAAGAGCTGGGCTAGAGAGTTGAATTTCTTTGCTAGATTTTTTAGGGAAAGAGTAAAAGAAAATTGTAATGGGGAAAAGTCAAATAATCTGCCAAGAATATGGGACATTCTAAAATAACCCATATAATACTATCCTCAAGAACCAAGAGGGTGGTCAAACAGTGGAACAGACTTCCTTTCCTGGAGAGAAGGTTGATGCCCCAGACTTGTCACTAATTTAGAGACATTTGAACATGACCCTTAATAACAGGCTTTAACTGGGTGAGCCCTGGATTGGTTAGGCCATTGGACTAGATGATCCTTTTAGGTACTTTCCAATAGAAATATTCTATTCTATTCTATTCTATTCTATTCTATTCTATTCTATTCTATTCTATTCTATTCTATTCTATTCTATTCTATTCTATTCTGTTCTGTTCTGTTCTGTTCTATTCTATTCTACTAAAATGTCAGCATGTTGTTCACTGCACTGGTAATACTTTACTGTTTACGAACACTGAGTACAGGTGCAGATTCCTGCTGTAAGTCAGGTGTACACTGAGGTGACTCAGTGAAGGGATGGGGATTCAACACTTGATTCAAAGTCAACCAGCAGAAATGCTGTCCTTGAATTCAGTGAGAAATGGAACAGGGCCTGCCTTGAGCTAATCAAATGTTGCTAGTCTATCACCTACTTGCCTTCTTTTATGCAGTTGAAATAGTTGATTGTGCTCTGAGAAACAGAGTATGTTTTTACTTTCAGTTGTCTCTTTTTCTTTTACAAATATTTCCAGTATTTTGCCTTTTGAAGTCCAGAGGAATGGTGGATTTCCATCTGTCCATCAGATAGTATAAATATATAAATACATAAATATATATATATAAATACATAGCAGATAGTATAAAAAAGACAAATAACTGCATGATGACAGAATAAATATAATAGAAATAAATAGAATAAATAAAGTAGAAATTTAAGTGCAAAGTCTGCAAGGAATGGATATCCACCAATCCCATTTCCACTTAGTGCTGCTCAGTCCTTCGTTTTTTTATTTATGAGCTGAGGCCAACTCGCTTGTAACTGCATAAATTAAAGCGAAATAGTAAAATTCCATCAGACTTGCACTGCAGAGCTTTAGGTCAAAAGAATTCAACCATGTTGTGTAAATCAATACAAAGAAATTCAAGTCCCACTAGAGTTTGGTTAGATTAAACCCAAAAGAAAAAGAGTCTTTCTCATCTCTTGTCAAAAATAATTATCCCTTTAAATATAGCTGTAGACATTCTCATTAGCACTGAATCTATCTGATTCAGTGTTCTTTGGGTGAAGAAGAAGAGAATAAGGGAGAAATGAAACAAAAAACCCAGTTTGTAATCACTTTTGCCAGCTTCTGCCTAGCCACTATACCATGGTAGCACATTATGAAGTTCCTTCTTGCCCTGCCTGGATAATTTCTGGGTTAGTTGTTTACTTAAATTGGGCTGTACAGCATAGAGAATTTTGGAGGGGGCTGGAGGGAGGGGGTTGGGGATAAGAAAGAATGAATATTTCTCAACCACTTCACCCTTTTAAAGTGAAATTGAGAGTGAGAAAAAGGTATCAGCAATTTCTTAATAGAAAATCTCCTCGTGCTTTCCATGAAGAGCAGTTAACACTGTATGGAATCCAAGCTGAACTGCTCTCAGGGGCTCACTCATTCATGCATAGACCGTGTTCATTAACCACTAAAAAAGTAGCAGGCCCAAAAATCATGGGAGCCATTGTCATGGGCATTTGTAGCATGGGACTTGGGTATAGTTGTAGGCATCCTGTTTAGTCAAGAATTAGGTAACTGTTGCTTACTTGTTCAAGAAATAAAATAAGTAAGAAGCCATGAATCCTTAATATGTAAGATTTTTGCTTTTTTTTTTATGGAGAGAAAAGAAATCAGTAAATTATAATTTGAAGGAAGTATCATATAGAAAACATATAGAAAGCTAGTAGGTTCTTTGCTTGTTCCCAATCTTCAAGGGGGAGAAAAACAACAACCCATAGTTTTTTTTTAATAGTGCTTGCACATTAGTACTCCAAATAAGCATGATGTTTAGTTGTACTGGGAAAATAGCTGGTTTATAGCAACTACCTGAAGCTCTGTCAATGCAGTTCATTGCTTTATGTGCTCCATACTGTGTCTCATGATAAAAGTTCTGTTCCAGATTCCTGCTTTCTCAAATCTGTGTTCACATTCACAATATGCAGTAGGCTGCAGGCACACTTTTACACTTACAATGATTTATCATCTCTCTCTGAGAATAAAAGCAGTGTACATAGTGTTCCTTCAGTCACATCACAGAGTCACAGAATGGGCAAAGTTGGAAGGGACCATGGTGGATCATCTAGTCCAGCCTCCCTGTTCAAGCAGGGTCACCCCAGAGCCCATTGCACAGGTTTTTGTCCAGACAAGTCTTGTATGTCTCCATCCTCTTGACACCCTCCCTTCAGATACTGATAGATATTTATGAGGTCCCCTCTCAGTCGTCTCTTCTTGAGCCTGAGCAGGCCTAGCTCTCTCAACGTATCCTTGTAATAGAGATGTTAATCTTTCTGGGGATGAGAAGTGATAATTAAACTTACTTTCTGTCATCAGATGGATGATAAAAGACATTCTTATCTTTAAATTCTGGTTCATCCCAGAACAAGCCAGCAACCAAATGTTTTCTGCTCATGTCCCTAATATCTAGTAATGGGGTGGTTGTTACTATGAAGTTGTTTATTGCCTGCTGATCAGCTGCTTGCCTCCAGTGGTAGGGGTTGTGAAGCAGATTTGTTAGTGTCTGTCAAACGGTTGTGTAAACTGTTTATTGAAGTGAATTATTTTCCGGCCATAAAAACAGCTCTCTGTTTTTGTTCTGGCCCCTGTGACACCATGTAGCATCTCTCAGGTCATGCTTGATTGCTTTTAGAAGGGTGTATTAGGGAAGCTTGCAAATGAAGCCACCTATGCTGTAACAGAGGAGAATGCAGTGGCTGAAGATAATTTTATCCTATTTCTGATTTGATGCACCTAATTTTTGTCATATTTCCAGAACTGACACTGACAGATTATTTGGATAAACTAAGTATTCAAAAAACTTTAAATCATGAAGCTATTTTTCTTCTTTGTATAAGCATTTGCTCCAAATGTTGCTGAATAACATCCAATTTTCTCTACTTCTGTGTTATAAATACTGATTTTCTCCTCCAGTCTAAAACTCAGTCTCCAATCTTAAAACTGAGCTGAGCTTTTGTTCAGATTTGCAACGTCTCAAATAACCTCCAGCCAGTCAATTTTGTTTCTGGATACGGCATCAGATTGTGTAGGTTTGTGTGCTCACAGTTTCTGTGAATATGAGTCCAGCCTGACCTTCAGAAATTAAGGGCAAGTTCTGTAAACTGACAATTAGGAAAACACCTTAACTTGAAACTTGCATAATATGATTCTTCAAGACAGCATAAACCCAGGAGGACACAGAGGAGTAAATTTGCAGTCATATGGACTACCTCAAATCAGTAAACAGTCCAGTTTGTTGCTGGAATATTAAATAAAAAAAATAGCAAGCTGTTTTATTATAGGAATAGTTAAATGCAGGAGCAGCCTCACTCGCTGGAAGAATTGTGAAATCTCATTTACTTCAGGTCTTCTAAAGCAGCTAAGACAAATATCTGTCAGGCATGATCTGGCATGACAAAGTGATCCCCCCTAGGTCTCTCTCAGCCCTGTGTATTTAGAATTCCAAAATGGCCTGTTATTCATTAAAAAGGGGAAGTTTGTTTATGATGTACATCTACTATTTCCATAGAGCAGTTGCAACAGTGGCAAGTCCTTGAGGTGAACTGTACCAGTGAGAGAGGTTTATAATGTTACCATGCCTGTAGAGTTGACACCTGCCTGAAACAATTGTGTGCAATAATTATTGTAGCAGCAGACAAGTGTTCTCTCCAGCCTGTTCATGCAGCTTCAATTTACGATCAGTTGAATTGTCCTACTCTCAGTGATAGATATTTTGAATTCACTTGCAGGTTTCTAATATTATTTGCCAAATTCAACAGTTTAGTATTCTTCAGAGGTTCAATGTTCTTCTGACTGTGACAAAGAAAAGACCGATGAGGGGATTTTCAGTGAGTATTTCATACAGTTTAGCAGCTAGCTCTTTATGGATAGAAAAACTTTAATGGGAAACTTGTGTTGCTTTTTTTTATATGTTGTGCCTTCCTGATACATATTTCAGAGCTTTGTGAAGTAACTCTGGCAAGTTATTTAGCTTTCAAAGTGACCACAGCACAACTCTGCTATCGTATTTATACAGTTGTGCAAGTGAATATGTTACCCTGGCAATTATTATTATTTGAATTCTTTGCAAGATCTACAGCATTTATTCCAATGAGTGACAAAATTTTGGGCTAGACACTTCTTCAGACTCTCATATTGCTGAGACTAAGAGTCACTTTTTCTGATTTCTTGCACTTTCATATTTTAAATCATGGGGCTGGATTAATAAAGCTAGAGCAGTCAAGCAATGAATTCTGGAATAGCCGTGTGTACCTGTGATTAATACAACACATTTTATATGGTTGTATGCAATAACCTGGAAGCTGATGTTTTTCTCTTAGTTTCATTAGTATCCAAGATTTTTTGATTTGTAGACTCCTGACAAGCTACCAATGAAGTTCAAACTCCTTAAATAAGCTTCTCAGTCTTAATGTAGACCTCTTAGTTCCCAGTGTCAGGGTGCCCTTATCAACTTCCTTATTGGCTAATTTTAGCCAACTGGCTCCTTTCATATCTCTGATGGGAAGGCATGGAAAAGAATCCATTTTCATAAGAATTGCAGTTTTCACAGGTTGGAAACACTAATATTTTGCTCTTCTAGCACAGTCATTCACAATTCAGATAGAGGAAGAGCAGCACTTGGTTTCCAGTCTGTCTTAGGGGCTGAGTAAAAATTTTCAAAAAATCCTCTAAAAGAACATGAATTCTCTTGTCTATGCAATAAGAAGGTTCACAGTTATCCCCACTTAACTTTGCTTCCTGGCCAAGACAGTTTCTGACACATCTTCACGTTGCAGAGCTGGTGCTGATTTTATGGTTGAGTAACATTAATTATTCTAGATTCTGAGCAGAATGCACATGTTTGTGGAAGAGGAACACAGAATACAGAAATCCACGTTTGGATTAGGATGTCCTATGCTGGCAATGCATGCAGTCTGATAGAATAATAGTGGGAAATACATTGCATGCTTGCTGTGGTCTTACTTTCCCCCAAGTCTCTCTTAATGGCTGCTGTTAAAAAGCAGATATTGGTCTAGGAAGACCCTTGGTCCAATCAAATGCTGCTCTTCTTCTGTGTTTAGGAATCCTGTCACAGAATTCCTTACCACTATACATGCTATGAAACATAAGAAGAATTTTCAACCTTTTTTACAATGTGGTGGCAGCCTCTGCAGAAGATTGTGGGCTCCAAATCTCTAAAGGAGTTCTTTGTATTCATTCTCTGAAGTACCTACTGAATATGTAGATTTTCTCCATAAACTATCCAGGTGGACTGTGAAAGAAGGATCTTCTTTTGAGTGTTTCATGTAACCTGTGGAGAAGCTTTTTGCTATTCACTAACTTGAGAGAACTTATGGGGCCTAACTGGGGCTGAGAGCTACAGGGAATGTCCTTCTGAGGGCCATGTTTGGCCTCCAGGTACAATGAGACACTGAGTCGCTGACTTGCAACAGATGAGTCAAAGTGGCCTGGCTGGCTCCATGGCTTGTGTGCAGAGAAGCAATGAAAAGTTAATGCTCAGGGCCGTGAATCAAGGCAGTTAGAAAATTCCTTTCTCTTCTTTTATTTATTTTCATAGCACCTTCTATTCACCTTCCTCTGCACAGAACTGACCCCAGGACTCAATCTGGTGCCACTGAAATTAATAACAGGACCTTAGTCAACTTCAGGGAATATCATGACCCATGTTCACTCAAGTCTGTAGCAGCTACCAATCTCCATTCTGCTTGAAGAGTTAATGTACCATTTCCATCCAATTTCCTCCACCAGTTGAAGTAGCCACTCTTCAAGTGGCTACTCTTCGATCAGTTACATTTCATCTTTGTTTTCTTGGCCCTGTTCCTTTTCCAGAAGACCAACTCAGTTACAGTGGCTTTGGCAACGCTAACTCCACCATTGCCATCCAGTAAAGGAATACTGTAACTTTAAGTGATAGAATTCAGTGTGTGTCTGCTGAGTTTTTGTGTCAAGTTTATCCAGGGTTCTTCTTTACCACAATGATTCACCTTCATGTCGATCCAATTCGTCTAAAATCTGCCTCCAGGTAATGGGTTCATGGTGCCAGGTCATTTTCTCGTCTCCAAAAGCTCTGATACTTCATATTCTAAGGGAAAAGTCAGTGTCACCTAAGAAAATAATCAAGTCAGCCTCTTCAAAATGCATTTTCGACCCCTTCTGGTTCCCCCACTGCCCCCATCCCTCTAGTTGGTTGTTTCACCACATAATGTGTGGAGAATGGTCTTGCTGGAATCCCTGACATTCCATATTGTTCTCAAACAACTCTTTAGAGATCTGTTAACTAATTAATTTGACACCCATAATAAGAAAATAAAATTATCTGAGGCCACAGAAGTCCAAACAGTTATGCTGATTTGCTACCAACAGAAGCAATTTCTTGGAATAGTTCAGTGCAGTTTAAATCTCTCAACCTGAATTTATTGAAGCTAACGTTAGGCAGGACTGACCCTTTTCTTAGCAGAAAATGTGAGAATCACAGTTTACGTTGTTCTATCTGGGCAGTCCTGAGAACCAACTATCCTGTTCGAACATCAGACACTTAGGACAGCTCCAGGCATGATGCTTCAGGCATCTTGTGTGAAAACCTGTACCTCAGAAGCCCCTCATCCCAAACCTTGATTTTCCATCTTAAACTTCATGTTTTCCTGATAGACTGTCCCCTCCAGGGGAATAATCTCACCTTTAAGAGCCTTAAAGAAAAATGGGTGGGCAGCCCGGAACCAGACCTCATACTTTATTCCTGTTAGAACCTAAATATGCTGGTGTGTGACGTCAATCACACAGGTCACAGACAAGCAATAAACGCCATCTTCTGACCCCAAAGAGCAACACTTGCATGGCCATAAAAGTACCAAAGTTCTGGAGAGACAGCACTGCATATTTTAGGGAGAGTGACGGAGGGTATGTATGATTGAGCACTTGAAGGGGAGAAATGAAGTTAGGGTTCAGACAGATGGGGTTAGTTTGCCTCCATATGGTCAGTTTAAAATTTCAGCAAATTTCAGGGAATGCTGCCATGAAAATACCTGTACCTGTGGCTCTACAGAAACTCCTGGTAGAGGAACCCTCTTGTACAGGCAGCTGGAGAAGACAATGACAGACCTCCCACTGGGATAACTGCACAGAGAGGATGTGGCTCTTGGGAAGTCGTTTTCAAGAAAAGATCCCTGTGCAGGGAACCACTGTGGATGCCAGGATGGGAAGGCAGGCTGGGTCCAGGGGTGCAGCAGAGGGAAGGCAGCACAAAGTGGGTGGCGTGAGCAGCCTCCACCAGACAATGAGCTGGCCCAGGAATGGGGCAGCTCCATCAGGGTCCTGGCTGTTTTCCCTTTAGCCTGACACTGTAGCATGTGGGAATGAAAGGTTGAGCTGTTGGCAGCAACAGAGATGGAAAGCTTGAGGCATCACGGATGTTGGGCTCTGAAAGGAAAATGTTTTCTGTCCTGCTAAAGACAGATGCCATTTGAAATATATGAATTCATGAATTGTGAGTGTTATCTTTGTGCTATATAGGGCCAAAAAGGCAGTGTAGTGTCTGCTTCACCTGGCTTCTGCTCTCTGTTGGCAGAGGACCGAGGTTAGTATTTTGGGCAGACAGGAGGTTTGGTCTTGGAGATGGAGTGTGTACATTGCCCTTCAGTTGAGGCAGCCTGGCGTGGGATTCTTTCATGCAGTGAAGGATCTCCATGCCATTTGGGAGGGAGGGCTGCTTTTGTGATGGTGCAGCCAGGCCAATACAAGAGATGACTGAGTACCCTGCGTGGACCATGTGGCTTTACAGGAGCATCCACACATGGTCGTGTGGTGATGTGTGATGTGACAGCGTGAACATGCAGGAAATTTGATCTTGCAGATATGGCTGGAGAGCAGTATGAACCAAAGAGTCCAGGGAATTAGACCACCCTCCTTGCTAAAGTGTTTAAGCCATGTGCAGCCCCAGGCACCCACGCTTAACAAAATATGGGAGTGAAGAGGAAATACCCTGGAAAGAAGATAGTTGTGAGTGGTGACACGAGAGGAAAGTGCTGGCGCAGCATCAGCCTACTTCTGTATCTGGTCCTAGTCTTGTCAGCAGGACTTATTAGCTTGGGCACAGTGCCACAGAAATGCTGCTTTTGGACCCATGCTAGATTATATCTGGCCATTTCAGAGTGTTAACAGAGAGAGTATAGTTCATTTTGCTCCTTCCTGCATAGACGTGTCCTAAGAGAGTTGGAATAAAATCACTCCTCATGGTGGAATTTTCTCAGGAGATTTTTAAGTTTTAATCACAAAAATCTACCAAATTATATTGACTAATACGTGGCACAGCTCACTTCTGACAGATATTTAATAGGACTAGTCTCTTTTTAACAAGTCCAAGGATATTTCAATTTATTTTCAATCAATCAAAAATTTCCTTAATTTGCCAAGAATCACACATGTGAGTGATTTGCAGTGTGGTAGATTAAGCTTGAATATCAAATGCCCCAGGCACGTACTGAATGTCCCACTGAACCTTACAAGGGACTGACGTGAACCAGTACTGAGGTCAAGTAGTTATACAATGCAGCTCCCTCAGAACAATGCAGTTCATGAAGAATTCTATTCATTTATAATCTTCAGTCATCTGTTCTTTAATATTACTTAAAAAAAAAAATAAAAAATTGTCAATCTGCTAACAATTCTCCAAGAATAAAAATGCATTTATCTTAAGGCAATCTAAGGCATATGGTCCCATTGGGAGGGAAACGGATTAGTTTAAAACACCAAAGGCAAATGTTTCAAATTATGGTTTAAAAGACAAATTGACAGGGAGGAAATGTAACAGGGCAAATGTGTACAATAGGGCAGTTAAACAATAAGATCACAATTTAAAAGGTAGAGGTAAAACCAATGTATTCTAGTCATGCTTGACATCTACATGTCTGAGGTGACTCTGTGTCTAAAGACAGAATTTCATCTATAGTGTCTTTATATATGTATATGTGCAAACAACTCTGTGTGCTAGTACCAGCGAAGTTGTTAACCTGGTGGAACTGTCCAGTCATGCAATGGATCCAGCAGGAATTCAGGAAATGTGCTTCTGTCTCAAAAGTTGCATCAGACAGCATGATTAAGGATTCCAAATCCAGGAACTGCAAACATTGCAAGTACTCTAAAGGGTGTGGCCAAAATCTAAGATTTCTGGTCCAGAAGGTGAAATATATCAAATTTAGTAAGATTTTTTTCAGTGAAATGCTCTAGGAAATGCACTGAAGTCTGCTTGCTGTTTTTCTTATATTACACACAAAGTCCCACAATACTTCCTCACCATCTTCACAGTGAGTACCTTCATAACTGGATTCATTCACTCATATTTTCTGTATAAATGTACTTAGTCCAGCAGGAAACAATTTCACAAGGGGAAGGAACAATGCCCTTCTGCAATGGCAGCGCTGAGTTTAGAAAGGAAAGGATTTTTCTTCCCGCTTTGTCTGGGAAAGGATTTGAAACAGTGTCTCTCCTCCAAGAAGGTAAAGTCAATGGGGAAAAAAACAGAACCAAGAGAGCCACCACTGATGTGGCCCACCATGGAGCCCAGTTGCCTACACCTCTCTGAAACTGTCCTTCAGGTAAGACAGACGGGGGATTAAAATGTGGATCCCAAAGGGTTTAGAAATGAGGTGGGTGCCAAGTCGTGCAGCACTATCATCTGAACTGAACAGCCTTTGGGAGAAGAGGACTTTGGGGATCTCTGGAACACGAGGTGGTCATTACTGTGATGTTTCTGAGAGTCAAACTTGAGCAGAGCAACACCAGGGGACAACTGGCTTGCTATCTCCTTTTGTTACTCTTTTACCTATTACACAGTAGTCTTAAACTGTTTTCCAGAGGTTTCTGTGTTTTATCACAGACTTACTGCAGATCAAGTAAACTCTATCTCTGGGGAGTATGCATAGACTGCAGAGCTCCAAGGCAACACAAGGAACCATAGAAGGATTTGGAGACTGCTATGAAATTGTTAGTTAGCAGCAGCAAGTAAGCTAACAAAGTGAGCAAGGATACAGTTAGCAAGCCAAGGCCAAGAGAAATAAAAGATGCCAAGAACAGAAAAATTTAATAGCGGGAAACATCACAAGAATCAATAAAATGGGCCAGAGAACTGTGTCTTTCTGCATTAAGTGATGCAGACAGTGTGGAACAGATGCTCTTTCGATGTCATCAGCAATTTGACAAGCTGGGTAAATAATTGTTGCCAAGAAAAATAAAAGCATGTGCTGTCAGTGTGGGTGGTTGCCATGATTGCCATGGACTCTGGTTCAAATGCAGTTACAGAGATGATGAAAAAGAAAATAAATATGGAAGTGGCTGAGAAAAACCAATTAACTTCCCACAGATGGGTCTTCGGCATACCATAAATTGTAGATGCCTTTTCCGTCATTAGTTTGGGTGCAACCTGGGAGATAATAACAGGTGGAGAATTATGGGTACAACCATTTCCTGAGTCCTTCCCATTAAAAAGGAGAAACTGTTGGTGTGGAAGAAGATTTGTTATGAGGAAACTGCAACAGACATTGCAGCTGCAAAACAACCAGACACAAAATTCCCACCTGACTGCTTCCAAAATATTGATGCCTCCAGAGCTCTGACTCTGCAGCCACATACCATGAGGGCTCTGATATGTCATTGGTAGTTCTCTTCTGGACCCCAAAGCCTTCTTCAAGACATTTCTACAATTGAAGCTAGCAGTGCAATGTGATGAGGGGCTCAGTTCATGCACAAGCCCCCTAAGGATCCAGGGAGAAGGCACTCCAATGCCTTGGACTATCCTTCTCAGATAATATCTGGATATCAGGTATTCATATAAAGCATGACAGGAGGAAGCCCTTGCTCGGATCACTTGGTCTAGACATGTTTGCTCCATTCCCATCTTTGTCTCAGGAGAATAATTCCACATCTACAGCCTCTTGGCTGAAAATAGGGCATCTTCTATGCAGAGTCAGAGACAGAATCACCTGAGTATCACTGTTCACACTCCAAACACATCCTCTAAATCCCATACGACTTGAGAAACAGAGTCAGATTCATATTGATGTCAACCCCACTTGAATCTTACTTTGAGAAGGTGAGAGATAGAAAACACACACACTTTGAGTCAGTCACTTGGACATCTTGTCTCCATCTCAAGGACAAACAATGTGGTTTTATACCTCTTGTGTAATTTTCAATTCTTTAAGCATTTCAGCCATTGCGAATTTTCATCTCACTCCCTAAGCAATTTCACTTACACAAACACAGAAGTGGTTGTTGGTATAATTTGCTACAGGCCCACATAATCTGTAGGGTAAATTGTCAATAACAAAGCATTGAGTGATTATCAAATAAATGGAAATGTTGTTCTTTACTCAAGACACTTAGTGTAAGAAATCAAGTCTGGCTGCAATTACTTGGGATGCTGATTTTTGCCGTGTATCGAATGATGGGTGAAGGAAGAGAGAACAATCATACTAAAATAGCATTATAACAGGCACCAACAATGGTGACATAGCTACGGCAGTGACAGAAAAGCTTAAAATCTCTGCTTTAACATTTGGTGTAAAGCAAAATTTCAGACTGCTTGTTGGTTCTTGATCTAGTACTGAAATCCACTGAAGTTGGGTTTACATATTTTGACTGGAAGGAAGAACAACTACAAACCACACATCTGAATTGCCAGTCTGGATTTGTCCTGCATAGGACAAATCTGCTGGCCTGGATGGGCTACCCTTGGCAAAGGAAAAGAGGTGGCACAAGTTTGAGCCCCTGGCAGGAATGGAGGAACTCGCAAGTGGCTTGGTTTTCTGGTGCCACTCTGATGGAGGAGGTGTACATTTCAAATTTCCAAAGGTATTCCCACTTTTAGACTTGCCTGAAATTCCTGGATGTTTACACCCTTAATCCTTTTTCTTTTTAAGAAGAGAACTGAAAGCTCTTGTGGGAACATTTCTGAACTTCAGAATCTAAAATACAAGTTCAAGGTTTAGCTTCATCCCCCATCCTCGCACGCATGTGATGACCTTGCTCCATCCTCGATGTAGATGAAGTCTCATGCCCAAGGTTGGCTCAGATCACAGATTTTGCATGGCTCTCTGGTTTTGTTCCCAGACTGGTCAGAAATGTCAAGTGTTTTATTTGAGAACTTTGCTCTAACATCAGTAAAATAAAACCAAAGCTCCAACAGTAATATCTGTTGTTCCCTTTGATGATTCAGAAAGAGTAATTAATACTCTTCATGACCAGAGCTGGCAAAGAGGTATATTTAGTGGTCATTTGGGAACAAGGAGGGTCTCAGAAGATTTCGGGCAGGACAACTGATCCCTGTCTACTGCTCCTCGGAAACCACTATTTCACACAAGATGATATGGTTAATGCCTTTCTGATTCTTGAATGCCTGCCCAGTTTCTCTGTGTGATCCTATCACTAACATTGATAAATAGGTCTGCCTAAAGCAATAAGGCCACAACATATTTGCCTCTTTGAACTAAAGTAATTCTGCTGCCAAATCAGAGCTCCCAGCCTTTCAAGGTTCAGCTAGCAGTTACGTGTATACTGACATTTCTTTTTACCTCAGGCCAGATGAGGGAGAAACAGTTTCTTACTTTGTAAAGCATTTTTCTTCCCATTGTGTGACAGCTTTGGATACTGCATTTTGGAAGGAGAGTGAAGGTGATTTCCACAGAGATAGAGAGATCTTCAAACTTTTCTATTCCAAAAGAGGGACTTCATTCAAACAAACAGGACCAGAAACACTTTTAAACTTATCTTTCCAGTAACCTACAGTGTCATTCCTTCGAAAGCTGCCCTCTGAACTTAATCAAGATCCTTCCTAACCCATTTGCTGATTCCACATGCAGGTGAGGAGCTTTCCTTAATATATTGCTTTGGTATACATTACTTTTTCTTATCAGATCATCCAAGAGGTTTTGAGAAGGACTTATGAAAAACAGTGTCATGTCACAGAAAGAAACTGCAGTCCATTCCCTCGTTTGCTGTTCAGAGGATTTAGTTGTAATGCTGCACACAAAGGCTTATATGTCAGGAAAGATTACAGTTCTACCGTGTTTCTCAACAGGTGTAATTCTATTTTATGCAACTTTATTTATGTGGAAAGAAATCTAGGTCAGACTTCTTTCTCAGAAGAGTAAATTCTCTGTAGGAGCCTGAATCTGAAGTCTGCCTAAACCAGCATTTTTATCTTATAGTATAAAATAGATACCTACATGCCCATGAATTCTGTTCTTGGCAACAATTTGCATGATATGCTATATTTCCTATTCTTCGGCAGAGCCCGTTCCAAATAGATTTATCTGCTAAAGGTCTGATGTTAATCCAGTCCCCTCCACTTACTTCCAGCAAGGCAAATATCTTTTTTAATGAACAGTGTGGTGGTATCTCTCCACCTTTCCTTATCTCACCTGAAATTTTGGGATCTTATTTTTATCTGTTGTGTGTTTTTACTGAAACATTTAAGAAATAGAGATTTCGGCATTAGGAGTTTCAAGCATAAGCTGAGAAAACAAACATAATTATCATATAAGCTTGTTCATTATTCCTATATTAATGGTATCATGCATGAAGTAATTTGATCTCTTGAGTTTAACGCCGAGGCAGAGATGAGCAGAGTGGATTCCACAGTGTGGTTCACTCTAGTCTCTGTCAAAAATGGTCTGTGTCAGAAATGTGCTAATTTTGCTTTATTTTAATCCCCTAGTTATAGCATAACAGCAGTTATAGATGGAACAGACCTACAGTCTTGCTTCTGATTTGTAGTCATGGACCAGTACAGTGTGTTTATCATATATTTCATGAGTCTTGTCCTCTCAAATTTTAAATATAGCCTGATTGGTGGCTAAGTGTTGTCACTTGTCAAATTTTTAAGAGTTGTTAGGGGCAACAGCAATTACACAGAGGATCTGCAGTTTAGAAACCTGGTGGGAATGTTTCTATTTTGTGTTCCTGTAGACTTTCTCTGCTAGAGGAGTTAGATGAGGTTGACAGTATGGAAGAACAGTTGCAAAGCTGGAAGATTCAGATTTGTTCCTATAAAACCTGTCAGTTCAAGAGATTGATGTTTTCTTTCAAAACAAGCTTCATAAAGCTGTGAGTAGTCCCTCTTTTATAGCATACCCATGTGCTCTTGAGAAAGAAAGAGAACCACTGAACCACAGAATATACTTAAAGACTTGTATACACTCCAGCACCGTGTCATGGTTTACCTTTATACAGTCCATTTCTCTACTTAAAAAGAAAAACTCAAAACTGAGGCAATCGATCTAAAAGAGTAGACTTTGCACATGGTACTCTAAGGGATAAATAGTGCAATAGCTTTTCTGAGTGAAGACACATTCATGGACATGAATGTTACCTTATTAAATCTTTAGATGATTTATTTTTATTTATTTTGAAGAGATTTTTTTAAAATGTGACCACGTAGTCACGCATCTATTTACAGGGCATTGTTTTCTGAGATCCAAAGGCACAAACACAACCACACAGCACTGACTCTGCAAGGATCACTGACCCAGGGCTATGCACGGGCGTTGTAGAAAATGAGACCTTAGATGTTCCTACATATGGTGAGCCCCTCATCTCATGCATTTGGTAGCCAATCCATGCAAATCCCTCTGGAATCCCCTGTCTCTGATGCCATTTGTCACAGCCTCTTTTTGGTTCTAATACCTACAGATTGTCCAACAGGAGCTTGACTAGCACTCAGTGGTGTGACCAGGTTTACCTTCTGGTGTGAGCTGAGTCTCTTCCCCTCTAATCAGTCAGGAAACACCTCCTGGGATGTAGGAGATGGGAGCAAGGATGTGACTGTCTTTTCCCTAGGACATCAAGTTCTCACTATGGCAATGCCCAAATACAGGAAGAAGGTTTCGTTTCAGTAGTGTAGCTGTAGCATCAGTTTCTGGTTCCTCTGGGCTCTCCGAATATGTGCTTGGTTTTAGGAATTAGAGTAGAACTACCCTTGGTTTAGATTAAGCATGTGTTGAAGGGTGCTGCTGGTGGGCAGAGCATTCTGTTCTCCATAGCACCGAGACACAAACCAGTAAGCTAATTTAGCTTATAAGTCCAAAGGGTTTCAAGGCACCTATTCTTATGACGAGAGATAGGTACATTCCAAAGCATTTTGCTGAATGAGGGCATGTTAAAATATTGTTTTCATATTTCTTGCACTTGAAAACCCATAAGCAAAGCTAGTAAGGTTAAGAAATAAAAAGGAAAAAACATGAAAGAAATATGTAAGGATATTTGGGATTCTAGACATAAAGTATATGCAGCACCTATTTTATGCAGCCATACTATTTGTGTGTGTGTAAACCAGGATTTTTTTATTGTATTTTATGAATTGACAGTAGACTATGTAAAACAAGCAGAACATAAAAGAATAATGAAAAGAACAAGACACAACTGAGTAAGTCTCCTAAAAGTTTTTACGGCCTTTGTCAGAAGAACAAACACACTTTAATTTTTAACTGTCATTACCTTCAAACAAACACGCAATATTAGAACAAAATCTGTTCATAATTTTCTTTCACTCCTTCCCCACAACAAAAACACTAGAATCAGTCACAAAATGCATACAGTGATGCTGGTTACAAACAACACAAACTGGCTATTCATTTTGCTAACTAAAATGAGAATCTGAAAGGGTAAAAATTTAATTATTTTTGATGTCAAGTATAAATTCTTGCACCTTAGTATTTTACTACTGTTTTACTTGAATGATCCTGTAATGATGCAAAGACAAACGGTAAGAGTATGCTGGCTGATGAGCATACAAAGAGTTGATGCTGTGAGAAATTTACAGCTTGGGCATGTGGCATTTGTGTATAAGTCCATTTGGTGGAAAAAAAGCCCATCTTCACCACAAAGCCATTTTAGCTTTGCTGGATATAGGAGCAGTTGAATGATTTGTGTGATATAGTTAGAATACTCTATGATAAAAATGAGGTATTGATTCAAGGAGATTTTAATTTAGATTAGTTCACTTAAAATGAGTAATAAATTGAAATGAACTCTACTGAGCTCAATTTCAGAATGAATTGCCTTGCCACCTCATTGAAACCTTAGGTAAGGAATAGTTCTCGTCATGATCCTAACCCAAATCATCCATTTTAAATAAGTATTGTACAAATAATTTGGACAAGAGAATGACAGATGTGGTATCTGATTTGTAAATGAATTCTGGGGAAAGGAAAAAGAAGAAAAAATTATTTTCCTAAAATAAATCAGAAGGAAAAATGTTAGTAATTTCAATACTATGCTTTAATATTAACAGCTCTTCATGTATCAAATGCTGCATTAATATTTGATAAAGACTTGTATATTGCTACTAGTATTTCTTTCCAATAGTACTCTTTTTCTCTCTCTCTCCGTCTTTCTGGATAGGATTTTTAATGAGTTATTGTTATACTGAAGCCTTTTACAATAGCTCACATTTGTGTTTGCTAAGAAGTCTTTTGTTGATTTAACCTATTTTGCTTTGCATATTGTTTATCCGTGCTTGTTTACAACAGGCATACTCACCACCCACACTCAGCCTGTTAATGGATGTAGGCATGCGTTCACACACTTCAGGATATGATTTTTTATTGACTCATTTCTACAGCCTCCAGTTCCCTCCCCATTTTTTTTGCAGTTCTGATTAAGATTTTTTCTATTCATTTCCCTGTACATTGCTGAATCTATTTCTATATTTGTTGAGCTGGAAATACAAATTCTAAGGTAGATAACAGACCTGAACAAAAATGGGATGTGTTTTACTTCCTTTTTTTTTTTTTTTCTGTCATAACAGCTTGCTCTTTGATCTCCATATTATTTATTTTATGGGATTTTTTTTGTTGTTGTTGTCATTGCTAATAATAAGTTTTCATCTTAAAACTGATGGACTTTGTCTGACCGACTTGGTTTAAGCCAAGCAGCCACTTGCTCACTCCCCTCACAGTGGGATGGGGGAGAGAATCAAAAGGGTAAAAGTGAGAAAACTCACGGTTGAGTCAAAGACAATTGTCTTTATCTCAATAGATGAAGCAAAAGCAAAACAAGGAATTAATTCACTGCTTCCCAGGGGCAAGCAGGTGTTCAGCCATCTCTAGGAAAGCAGGACTCCATCACATGTAACAGTGAGATGGTAAGAACAGTGTTATCATTTTGAAGGTCCCCCACACTGGGGACACACTCCAGGATTGGGGCATCCACTGAGTCCATCATCCTCTGGACAACCTGTTCCAGTGCTTCACCACCCTCACAGTAAAGAACTACTACCTAACATCTAATCTAAACCTGCCTTCTTTCAGTTTAAAACCGTTGCACCTTGTCCTGACACCATCTACCCTTATAAAAAGTACCTCTCCCTTCTTTTCATAAGCCCTTTGAGGTACTGTAAGGCTACAATGAGGTCTCCCTGAAACCTTCTTTTCTTCTGGTTGAGCAAGCCCAGTTCTCTCAGCCTGGCTTTGCAGGAGAGCTTCTCCATCCCTCTGATCATCTTTGTGGTCCTATTCATGTGGCTTATTTCCAGGTAGTTGTAGAGAGCCACAAGGCCCACTCCAAGCCTTATTATAAAGCATATATGAGAAAATATACATATTCCACTGTCCACAGCATGGCTACTTTGGTCTTTTCCTGCCTGTATGTGGTCAGAGATGAGCCCCCAGCTCATCTCTGCTTATGGAGCTGCCCTGCTATTGCTGATCCCCTGATAATGGGAGGTGATTGACTGACTTCAAAATAATACTGATTTCACCTATGTTCTCACACTACCATAGACAAGCACCAGGAGCTACATATACTGGTGGTCTGTCCAGCACCAAAGATGCCTGATTTCAGGTGGTTTGTCCAGGGCTCCTAGTGGAGAACAGGACACCATCTACTGAGTCCTCACCTTGTCTCCTATTTTGGAAACCGCGTGCTGATTTCTGCATGTGCCTTTCTGTACTCCTTCAGGCCTGACCGTCCTTTGTGTCTCCACCCCATCCCACCTCTGTGCATTGTCAGTAGTTACTCACTATTCTTTGCCACCTGGGTGACTTGTGAAGCTACACTTTTCTACGTGCTACGGTTGTGATGAGCTGCTAATCTTTAGGTGTCTTTAAAACATGGTCAGATATTTCTATTTATTCCCCATTCACATCAGTTGCAACATTCCTATTACTTTTCTCTACACATTCTCCATGGTTTTTTTATGAACTGAACACTTGCAGTGACAGTTAAATCTAAAAATGTATCAGGGTGCCCCTTCTCCTTCCCTGATGGAATAAATCAAATGGCACTAGCAAATTGTAGACACTTTAATTTAAGAAGAGATACATTTCCAGAAGCAGAGATAAAGGGAAAATTAATAAATTTTCTCAATGTCACAAAATAAATTCAGGTCTAGACTTAGAATGGATTGTATTTGGCAACAGAAAAATACCATCTTTACTGTCTGACTTAAAGTCTAACAAGCATTCTGGATGGGGAAAAAAAGCCACTAACTCTTTTGACATCAGTTTCTGTGCTGCCAATGCAATAACACATGTAAACCAGCAGCATTACAAAGAAAAGCATTTATTAAAAAAAAATTGTCATCCACTTTTAACAACATTTTTAGTTGGGGTGCTGTACAATGAGGTCCTTTCTGTTACCAGAAAGTGGATGCTATCAACCAGTTTTACAGTTCATGTTATTTCTAGAGAATGTTATGTTTCCCTGAGAAGTTTGTGACCATACAGGTAAATTGAATATGTCCAGGAATATCCTGCACTACTGAGGCCAACTGCTATTCCATCACCTCCACCCATCAGTCCCAAAACAGATTAGCCATGTGTAGACTGCCCATGGGAATGATTGCTTGGCCGTGCCAACTTTTGAGCCTTGCCTGGGAAATATTTAGGAGGGAGATAACTGGCTTTGGGCAAAATCATGGCAGAGATTTGTTCTAAGAGTTTACCACTGTAAAGGAATGAGTTATCATTCCCAAGACCTTTGGCACAATTTAATTTAGCAGTATAGACATAGTCAGTGTGGACTCAGTTCTTTAAAAAAATACAACGTGTCTCAGCATTCAGTGTCAGAGAAGGGGGCAGACATTTACTTCACTGTGTCCAGATGTATTGTGTCTAGTTAGTTTTTTTTTTTTTTTTCTCCTCTGTGTCTGCTTCAGTGTGGATATAACACTATTTAATCTTCCTTCCAACTTTCTTCCAGGAGATTATGTAGTTATTATTTAGGTAATAATTAGATTTTCTCTAACATTAGATCAGATCCAATGTTAGTAGATATAACTTTGATTTTAATAAGAAAAGATTTCTATTTCATAGATAGAATGAGCTGATTAGTAGGGAAGATCATAAAGTCAATACATTTGAATCCCTTCCTCAGATTTGATTAAAGGCTAATTGCAGAACTGCCATTTGCACATGATAGTTAATAGGAGGTTTAACCTTGCATGTTTTGTAAAACTTTAAGCTTTTCTTAATTTTTTTTCCTCCTTCTTTCCACTTTAGCCTGAATCTTAGCCGCAGGCAGCTAATCTTCATTCTACTGCCTTCGTTATTTAGCAGAGAAACAAGGAGATCTGGGAATTTTCAGATCTGTATTTGACAAATAATTCTTTCTCCCAGTGATAGCCTGAAAAGTGTATTGAGAGTTATTTGGAGACAGAGGTGATGCTTTGCTGGGACTGGGGGAAAAAAAATCTATTTTCTTTCTTTTTAATTCCCTTTGTTCATTTGCTCTTTTTAAACTTCCACTCCTCCTAAATCATAAATTGGGGACTTTACTGTACTTACTCATCCTCATCTCCCAGTGCCTCAAATGGATGTGCTTCTTAACAGAATAAATCCTTGTTTCCCAGTAGTTTTCCTCCAAAACTCAGAACATCAGCAACAAGGAATGTATAAAGTGCCTGCAATTGCCAGGTTCAGTGATAGGAGCAACAGACTCCACATGTGTGGCAATTAGAATAGCACTAGAAAATGAGACTGGATATAGAGAAGATCTGTTCAGTCTCTTCAAGCTGTGTGAGCTGCCAGATATAAAATAACTAATGCGGTTGCCAAGATACCAGGATCAGGTCATGATTCATACAGCAGACAGCCATATTAGGAAATACCTTTAAAAATAACTGCAATTTGAAGGAGGTATATTTTTATCTATAATAACAAAAAAACTGGTCTGCTTGTTATTTACCCTGAATGATTTGCTAAAAGACTTCAGCTTTCTGTCAGAATAAAGCAGAATTAACTATAAAGTCATATGTAAAGTCAGTTCACAACAGCCATCTGCGAATGGAAGGCTGACATTCCACAAGAAAAGTCAGGTTTCTGGATAAATCTAGTGGAATCCAGCACCTTCCTATTGATTCCCAGACATCTGGTAAGATTTTTTTGCATGCATATGGATACACAACACAATAGATGTCAATTCTGCAGACCAAGATTCATTTGCACAAGAGGTACAAGAGAGAAATAGCACTCTGATCATGCTAAAATAAAAGACATGGATTTCCGGTCAGGAATTTCTAAACAATATGATGATTCAGTGATCACATAGTGGGGAGAGGATCTGCAGCTGCAGCAGAGCTCTGCTGAACGACTACTTGTGCTAGCTGGGCATTAACCAGCTCAAGTGCCTGCTGTGCTGAGCTCAGGGATTAATCACCTTCTGGAACGGTTTCTTGCTTTGGGTGCAGGACGGATGGTGGGTATGGTGCCCACCCCGCAGGCCATGAAGTGGAAGGGCTTGTGGTGAGGCTGTGTTGCCTTAGCAGAAGAAGTAACTGCCCCTGATTCTGTAAAAGCAGCTTCTCTGCCTTATGGGCACTGCCTGCTGGGAAGCTGCCAGGCTTGAGCAAACATCATCACAACTGTCTGCATCGTTTACAAATGAGGCTTTTAGGCAGCTGTGCTTGTCCTGTGGACAGTGGCAAGAAAGAAGGACTGGAGGAGGCTGAGCCGTGTCCTGTCTTTTGTGCTGCTGTCATCAGAGGGGAGGAATGAGATGCTGCTCCTGGCCTCAGGATCCCCACAGCCCCCTGGCTGCACCAGCAGGGGACTGTTGTGGGGAGCTGTTCTTGTACTTTCCACTTGACACCTTATGCTGACCACTTCTGGAGACACAGTGGAGGACTAGGTGGTTTGTTTGCTTCTCCCTGTTCTTAGAGTTTCTTTTGCTTATAAAATAACTCTGGAATTTTTATCTGTTTCCATCAATTTTATACAGCATTGAAGTGATTAGCTTAGACTACACGCCTTAGTTTTGGATAAAGTCAAATTATATCAATTCTTCCTTAAAATCTTAACATTTCTACTCTGGGAAAAGCAAACATAGAAAAGGTTTTCACTTCTTAACCTGCAAGTAAATCTGTAACATCATTTGGACTCAGCATGCGTTTAAAGGTTCATTAGAGCCTTAATAACTAAAATGATGCTGAACTATTTTGGCAATTATGATAACACAACTGTGCATGAATAGAATATTTTTCACCACACTATGGTGTACATTCAAATATGCTTGCAAAGTAAAGCTGCTAATACTTGCTGCTTAGCCTTTCTCATCTCTGAAATTTGTAATTAGTTCAATCAGGGACTTTTCTGTTTACTTGAACTGGCTTTGATTTGAACAGTAGTTAAGATAGCATTATGCAAATTCATGGCAGATGTGCAGAAAATTGTTTTTCCCCTGTTAAAAAAATTGTCCAATTCCTGTCTTCCAATTCCTCAAAAAGACCTATTTCCTTTTTCAACATTACCTTGCTTTTCCCAGCCCTCTAGATGTATTTTAAAAGAGATAAAGAATTCACTTTTAACTAGGGAAATAATGTTCTCTTCCCTACCCTTCAAAATACCTGAAATGCTAGTCTACCAACTCCCTTTAGGAGTTTTCTGAGATGGAGCCCTCCTTCTCAAAGTTGTACACGGAAAAGTGGGAATTCCTGAAATCTGGTTGTCAGACCTGTGCTGCTTCTGAAGTTACAGCAGGTATATTGCAGCACGAAAAAAAAAGAAATTTTCTATTTAGAGATAGAACAAAAAGTCTAAATCTCAAGTTAGTAATTAAAGAGTATGTCAGAACCTCCCTCATGTGATGAGTTTAGGCAGGTGGTCTTCATGGATTTATGTTCAGTTCATACTTACAGCACTTAGAAAAGAATATCAGTCAGTGGGAAATAGTGCTCAGCTATTACTATCAATTGGATACTTTAATTCTTTAGCCATTTGTTAAATCAATTCCCATACGTCTTGGTAATGAAATGTCATTCTGCCAACCAAAGCAGTTGTCACACTGCAATGCAGTGAAGGAAAAATATAATGTGCTAGTGTAAGGAAAATTTGTCTGGCTTCACCTTCCTCTTCACTCAAAGTTTTGAAAATATTGTACCACAATTCTAATAAAGATCCAGAGTTGTAATGCAGATACAATACCTCCAGAGGTGTTCTCATACTGGTGTTATAAAGATTAATACATGTGTAAGAGCTGGAAATCTTGGAAAAAGAAAACCTCCTGAATATGTATGTCAGTGTACTTTGATTCTGTTGCATCTCCCCTCTATGCAAATATGTATGTTTTCATCAAGAAGTTCCGTGTGAATTACAAAATATTCATCTGCAAGATAATCTTTTCCCCTGATGCCCTTCTGCAAGAGTCCTGAGAAGATTCTTTCTGACGTCTCTCCTTTTAAAAAGTAGCTTTTTAGTACTACAGAAGTGTTCATGGAAAACATCTGCTTTCCCTCAAAGTGTGTTTTTTTGTCAGGAAGTGAAATCCACACTCGAAAACCGTTAATCCAGAAATCCAAAGTTCATCTAATTTATGCTGGCATATATTTATACAAAGTTCGTATGCGTAGGTTTAAGACACTGCATAAGCACTCAATAATAACATATCCCATGGAATTACCAGCCTCATTCCTGCTCATTCATGATATATGGGAATGAGGCATCTTTACTGCTGCAGCTTCTGTCATTATAAACATCAATTGCTGCTTTCAGCCGTATCTTCTTGTTATTTTCTTACTGTCATCTGAAGTCAACAGTCCATCCATCACTGTTGCCTTGATGATTGCCAGAGCCCCTGCATCAAGACCACACTGTCTGTTTGACATCCTGTGCGTGGAATAACCTTCCTACTGCAGTAGGGATTTCCAGCAGCTCAGGTGCCAAGGGGACAGGCTATTCCTTGGGGAGGATAAGCATGCAGATGAAAAATCCTCTGATCTTTCCTGTGTTACTTTTTTGGGTTTTTTTTGTTATTGTCCTTTTTTACTTGTCTTTTTGTTCATTCTGATTTTTCTCCTATGCTTGGGTTGCTGCTGTGACACAATCTGCCATCAAGGAATACCTTTTGGAAGAAATGAACATGATTTTATTTGCTCTGGCTGACCACAGTTAGCAGGAATGCATGGTGCTGTCTATATTAGGGCTGATTTCTCAGTAGATACCATTAAAATGCTGCTGTGAATGCTAATTCTCCCCAATTTTCCTTAGTTTTCATCAAAGCAGTTTTAAATAACATGTTTAAACAGTATGTTTGCTTTCATCTTTTCCCATCTGAGTAACCTCCACACATACACCAACACCTGTATGTATAAAACTATCAAGTTATATACATAAACACATGAGGCATGAGCAGACCTGACATGGAAGTAACCATGCTATGTCCCCCGGCACGGTTTAGCTTTGGAAGTGGCTGTGTGCCCTTGGATTGCTGGGAATTACTCAGTGAAGGAACATTATGAACACCGTCTCTCTGCCATGTCTGTACACCCTGGGACATGCACATAGGCTCAGAGGGTTTCCATTTTATTAACTCACAGTCAATTAGTACACTTATGTCCTTCATTACATCCTTTTGTTTGAAAATAAACAAAAAATCCCATGCAAGCAAAGCAACAGAAACAAAACAGAGAATTTTTGAAAGTTATATTTTACTATAAAATATATCCCTTTTTTTTTACTCCCCAGTGCATATTTGTGCTTTTGAAAGTCTTATCTTGAACAGCTCTTTTTTGTACTCAGAGCCTTATACTATTGTTACCTAATTAGTCAGTGCCACAGGATGGGAATAAAACTTCCTAGAACATAGGATGTTCCAAAAGATCCGTTTCAAGACCATCTTCCCTTGTTGCATATTTGTTGTATTTCTCATTGATGAGAAATCCAAAACTGCTCAGACAATGAAACATTCCTGTTTTGATATTAGGGGAATGGTGTTGCCACAAAGGATTTCCTTATTTCCCACTGTAGCAGGGGTTTTCTTGATGCAGTCAGCACGATGCACACACAACAACAAGGAGATTTACCATTTTTCTCACTTCAGAGGAGTCAGCTGATGCATGTAAAAAGGCAGGAAGCTTGAACATCTGCTCAGAGATGATAAAAATAAAAGTTATATTAGGATAAGGCTCTGCTTTCTACTTTCTGTTATCAAAAATTATAAGAAATCAGGAGATAGTCACTCCTTATAGTTACGGTTAATGAACAGCATCATCACAAGTAGAGCAAATACTGGCTCAGTTTATAGTTTTCCAGGTACACCTGCAAATGGAAAGGCCAAGTCCTCCAAGTAACAGAAAGTGTTACAGGAACTGATGAGCAGCTTCTGTACAATCTTGAAGACACATGCTATTTGACACAACATCAAGATGAAGAAGTCTCTAGAACTGGATGAAAAGTATTTTGGAAAGGAAATTCAATCCAAATGTTGAAAGACACTGAATTAGTGCTAATGAACAATTTGATGCAACTATCAGAAAGGAAAATTACATTTAATATCTCCACAGCAGAAAGTGCACCAGAAAATAAAGGGAAAACCGCACTTCATTACTGGAAAAATGAGCAGACTCATTTCCTGAAGACAATCAATTCCTGACCTGCCAGTAAGTGGTCTGCCTGTGCCCATGGCATCTGTGCATGTCAGGAATTTATCAGTTCCTCTCAGAAAGTCTGTGACTAATTCTGCCATTACTTGGTCAGGTAAATTCTAATTTCAGTAAATACATGTCATTCAAACATAGGGAAAAAAAAAAAAAAAAGAATCCAGAAGCAGAGATATCAGTTTGCAGTAAACACATATGTCAGTCGCTCTAGTCCCAAGTTTTAGCTGGTGTTTCCAATTTTGGCTAAATCATCTGATGTTTTATGAGGAAGAATCCCCAAATAGCTTAGATTTTTATTTTAGTGCTTTTTTTAGAGGCATGAAAAAGCTCCTAAAAGGGAAATATTACACAGCAGCGGAGCAGGGATCTGCACAGGTGCAAAGGGTGAGAACAGGGACATGAGTAATGAGATGAGGACAACCTCTCTCACTGCAGCAGAACCAGCCACTCACGCAGGTCTGGCTCTGTGTGTAAGCAGAGTAGCAAAACTTCCAGGAGAGGGAAACTACAAGAGGAGAGATGAAATCAACTCAGAAGAAGGAAAATTGGTGTCTCCTATGCAATTGCCTGATTCTTTTTAATAAAATTTTTAGCACTAAATGCCCCATGGGCCAAGGATACACTGACAACTTGGAAGACAAATTGCCCTCAGAAGAACCAAAAGGACAGAAGGGCAATGACTTTTGTCAAAGAAGACAAGGAGATTCTATTATTGCCTTTCTCCAAGGCCATGCTCAAGCTACAAATATTGAGACTGGCTTGAAACTCACAAGACTGAATGAAAGGTTATATTTATTATATTACTACCTGACTCCTGTAGTAAGGAGGTATTTTTGGTACATTCCCAAATTTTTTGATGATAATTAGGGTTCGACCTTGTGGCTGCCTTTGTTACTTTTAGCAAGAGGGGCTGAGACTGGCACTGAGTCACCTATTTCCAGAGGTAAATTTCCAGAGATAAACCATAAACTATTTACAAGAATCAATAAGATGCTGACAGTTGTCAGCACTAGGTATGCTAAAAAGTGGCAGTAACCTGACTTTGGCTTTGCAAAAATAACAAAAAAAAGCAATTTCAAAGCAAATAGGACTGGGAGCAAGCAAGGCTTCTGTCAGATCCATGTTCTCATTTCCCTATGGCTCTCTCCCTCTTCCTAAATGCCTGTATTTCTTTTCTACTGCTCACAGGACTTTTAGAGTAGTTTGAAGAAGAATATTCTCCTTTATCAGCAATTTTTTTCTTGCCGGCTGTCTTTTGCTGAGGAATTTTTGCAATCTGAAAGTTTCTCTTTGTCTATAGAAGATATCTTACAGAGGAAGATGTTTTGTTTAACATAAATGCTACCACAGACTTAGGAGTTTAGACTTAATTTTGTATCTAGTAATCCAATAATAAAGACATTTCATGGCACCTGAGGCAGAAGACTGCCCTGACAGAGAAATACTTTTGTCTGTCTCCGTTATTTCCCAGGTATGGGCCAAGGTCTATTTTCAGTGGTGGTGATCTGAGCCCAAACCAGTTTTGCCGAAGTTAAACACAGTGGCGCGCTGATGAGAAGGAAGGCACTTCAACTCACTCCATATTGATCTAATTATCTCTTATTTTTACCTTTCTTTGCTTTATTCTTTTTAGGTGCTTGTCAGCATGACTGCTGCCCTTGCAGAGTCCCGATGATGTGCTGCAGCAGGAGTTTCACTGAGCAGTGGCCCTGTTGGCGAGGCACCAAGGTCTGGCCACGTCTGTGCTGATGACACTGACTGAGCTCCCCCACGCCCAGCTGCTGTGGAGGGGGTCAGTCAAAGGGCAGGGCTGAGACAAAGGGTTTATTAAAGTTTAAATGACACGGTTGCTGTGAAGATATCTTTTATTTGTTCTGATATCTCCACTGTCAGCAGGGATGACAAAGTGCTCATCACTCACCTGCTTTCTGTAGGATTGAGGTAAATGGAAATCTGGAGGGGTTTTCTTGGGGCATCCAAAGAGAGCCACTGAGTTTGATGGTGTTATGGCAAATGTTAAAAAACAGGCAAGGCAAGGGGTGCCAAAAGAAAGCTTAAAGGACACCAAGACGCCCTCCCTGTTGATGTCCCCAAGATACCCTTCTTAGGGAAACTTTGTAGTACGTGGTGAGGGCCTCCAATCAAGAATCCATTTTGGACTTGCCAGGAGGGAATGGGCTCTCCAAATGACAACCAGATCCCTAATATTCACTGAAACCTGTGGCTCTGAGAATCAAAAACTGAATTCTCAGTTCTAGTAGAATGCAACTGTGACAGTATAAAACAACTTTCGTTTTTTCACATCCCTTTTATGCTTCCCCAAATTCTCGCTTACCATTGTGTTATCTCATTCTCATCCAGTTCCTTGCCAAGAGGTTTCCTGGGGTGCTCAAACATATTCATCAAGCTTTCTGAGGTAGAAATATAGAACTGAATGTTCTCAGGATGCCCTCTAGGCCATGCCTCCTCTGAACTAAAATGAGCATTTGTAAAAGAAAAATTAATCTGCTTTCTCATTAAACCTTTAGGAGATGAAGAGGAACTGTCCTGCCTTACCCCTAGGTGTTCTCTCTTCAAGGTTCTGCAACTGAGTACCATACCACTCCTAGCTCCAAAGTTTTTGCTAGATCGAAGCAAGAACATCTAAGGACTAATTGGAATTTCCTTTGTCTCTAGCAAGAGATGCTTCTTGCTCTCAGTCAAGCAAAGCAGCTGGCAAAAACATGTATTTCAGTAGATGGCCATCCAAATGCAGATGTCAGAGACTGGGACTCGTAAGGCAGAGGTCTTCATTATGGGTGCTTTTCTCCTGTTTCTTGCTAAGTGCCAGCCATGAAACTACAGCCTTAAATTGATTGATATTTTGCCATCACCTTGAGGAAAGTAAAGATTTCACGTGCAGAGTTTGAGACTTTCCTTCTCCCCTAATGTGTGCAGAGAAGGAAGGGTAGACTTCCTGAGTAAACAAAAGTGAAGAACAGTTTTCCATTAAAAAAAAACTAAACCAACACTTCGATGGCTCTATAAAGCTAATTTAATCTCCTGTATGGTACCCTGGCCATGGAAAAGACAAAGCAGTGACTACTGTCTGTTTGATATTGCTAGATTAGAACTGAAATAACTTTTATTACAAGTAAGTGACTTAAGGCGAGGATTTTTATAGTGATGATAAGGCATGTACTAGTTATTTAGGATCTTACATGTAAATCAGACAAATAAGATAATCTTGTATCTTGACCCTTGTTATTTGGTATTGTAAGAGTTAAAGACTTTAATACTTATTCTGTTCTAATAAATAACTAATATTTTGTATCACATCACAGTTACTGGATGAGCATTTAGATGACCTTTTATTTCTCTTCATTAAGACACAGGACATATTTGACTGTAACTTATTGAGATCAATAAATGCTTAATGTGTTAACTTCTGAGTCTAATTTTATGTGACACTTTGCTGAGCCAGCAGAAGGAATGGAGGACAGATTGGGATGTGCAGTGATATCTGAGAGGTATTTATATACAACAGCTATGGATTTGTGGCATGTTTGCTAGGGTTATTAAACTGCTTTCACATTGCTAAGTCCTCTAACTACCTATCCATAAAATGAAGAAAGGGTCGTTTTGCAGAACTTGATTTCGATAGATCAGGATTTAGTTCCTATCCATGGTATAGATTTTAACTGTGACCTTGGGTAAATCACTTATTCTCTGCCTCTCACTTCTCTGTATGCTAAAGTAGGGATAATGACACCTTAAAGATGAGAATGAATATTTCAGTGTTCATGTGGCACTCACACTGTTATTCAGCTCAGGGTCTTATCTCTGCCTTGAGCTAAGATGGAGCTGATCAAATTATATTTTGCCCTCAGTTTATTTCAAAGTGAATTTCTTGCGCTTTTAATTTTTAGACACAGTCATAGATGGCAACTGGCCTGAGACTGTTCCCAAAATGGTCAGTCTGTACCCTGACAGACTTGAACACCTTTGCTTACCCTGCCTTTGTTGAACAGTCTCTTCCTTCCCAAACATTAAGTCAGATTCTAACTCATTTCAGAAGCTGACGTCTTTCTGGCTCCCCAGCATTGCCACATAGCCACCAGCAGGAATTCATTTTATCAGTGTAACAAGGCACAGCTGGAAGGAAAAAAAGACCCTGGATAAGGAATTAGTTGTTTTTTCTTCAGTGTAAATTCTACATTGATAATGATTTACATAATTCAGCCTGGTCTACAGCATGCCAGGGGGCATGAGTATCTGCTTACCTGCACAGCAGTTAGCTCAGGTCATGAGCAAACACGTATCACAGTTATCTTTTGTTAACAATGAACACAGTCTTCTTCTTCTTCTTCTAAAGGCAAACACTCCAGAAGCCCAAAAGGTTGCTGTTGAAAAGATTATCAAAAAGCCTTTGTATATTTGTGGTATGTTACATGTAGTCACTAGGATGCAGTCGGTGCTGTGGTGTAGTTCCTTGCCATTTACAGCTTGGGTGGACTCATCTGTGTCCCCTTTATACAAAGTCATCTACATGATCTCATGCATCTGGAGCAGGAGTTGTTTAGTGTCACTACATCACAGGGCATAGAAGAGACCCAGGAAGTCATACCTGTGCCCTTCTCTCCTTTTCTTTCTCACACTTGATAAATGGCTCCTGCTTCTCTTTTCCTTCACCAATGGACACGTTCCAAAAGACATTTGGGTAAAATCAGTAAAACTTCTTCATGGCATCAGGGTCACAAACACCCACCACATGATAACTACATGATACAAGCCCCAGCAAACCCCTAGATTTGCCATATGCCATTCCATATCAGCGATAATAAGATGCAGTGATAAAGTAAAAAATATTTTGGTAAATGTTCTGCATTTAAAATCCCAGAAAGCAATGAAGGCAGCAGAAAACATGCTGCTCTGATACTATTAGCAAAGTAATTGCTGTCTCCTGTCCATCACAAATGCCAAACCTCTTTGGTTACCCATTGAGTCAGCCTGCATGCTACCTGAGGTGCTAGCAATTAAAACCTGTACACTCTGAAGTTGCCTTTCTCTTAATGCCAGAAAAGGAAAAAAAACCCAAAACCAAAATAGCAAAAGTCATACTGAATCTATCAGCCTGCCTTTGAATACAAGTACAAAGAAAATTCCCAATAGACATTGGATCAGTGCAGAGAGCAGCACTAGAATTACTCAATACAGCTGGCAAACTATAAAAAAAAAAAAAAAAAAAAAAAAAAAAAAAAAAAGAAAAGAAAAGAAAAACTGGAGGCAGTTCTGTCTGTGTTATCTCAGATGAAACTATCTTTTCAAATGGAGAAACAAACTATCTTAAAATGAAAACAGATATATTGGGCAAGAAATGAGCACCATTCAAGCATATTTCATCCTGAAACAGGAACCATAATTGGTAATAGTTGTTATTGGCAGTTTAAGTTTTTTAATTAGAATCAAAATCCCATTTTGCTGGATTCATAAAGGGAAACAGAGAGCTTAGAGCTGTCCTAAGGCAGTTCTATGGTCTAGAGTGGCTCAGGGGAAGTCTTTAGAAGTACCCTTAAAATTAAAGAGGAGAGTATTTCTGCAGAGAGGAGTTTTATGTTGAAAGGGGCAAAGTGCTTGTTGAAACTGTTCAGATTTACAGAATGCAGTGTCAAAGAAATAGTTGTGAAAACCAAATATGAACTAACAAATACAGTTTACCAAGGGTGAACTAGATGTTCGGTCAGCTCCAGCCTGTACCAAGAGTCTCAGAGATGCAATCCCTATGTCCTTTTGTGTTTCAAAAGCAATAAAAGGAGGGCTAAGGAGAGTCTCCATTCTTTCTTGGATGTGGGGGGAAGCATAGTGACAAAGAATTAGGAAAAGGCTGAGTTATTTAATGCCTTCTTTACTTCAGTCTTTTACAGTAAGACCAGTCTTTCTCCAGGTACCCAGACCCTTGAGCTGGAAGACAGAGGGTGAAATGAAGCCCCCATAATCCAAGATGAAATGGCCAGTGACCTGTTACTCTACTTAGACACAGACAAGTCCATGGGACTGAGGGAGCCGGTGGAATAACTCACCAAGCCACTCCCCATCATTTATCATTGGTCCTGGCTAACTGGGGAGGTCCCAGCTGACTGGAAGTTATAAAATGGGCCCCACTGTGGTGGTTTTAATCTAGGCCTTCCCTGGTTACCAGTTTGTAATCAAGGAAGGGGCAGTGTTCCTAGTATTGCCTACGATTTTTACGTAAATCGTGATATAAATAAGAAGGGAGGAGAAGCCTTCGTTCTTCTTCTCTTCTGCTGAAGTTCAGAACAGTGGGTCCCTGCGTTGGTCTCGCTTATCTAAGGCTGAGGCCTGCAGCGTCCACTCACCTGCCACGTGGAAGCTTGGAGAGTGCTGGCTGTGTCTGCCAATCCTGCTTTCTAAGGGACGTGGTGAGATTTGTTTTACTAGTTATTTTACTAGTTCTCGGGTTTGATTGCGCATATCTATTCGATGTCCCTTTTTGTTTCCTTTTGTCCCTTTTTCCCCTTTCCCTATCCCTTCAGGGGGTGTTTGGATTCCCGTTTGCTGTGTACATAGCATCTTAACTGTAATATACATAAAATATATTTTTTATATAACTAGCTTGGTTTTCGGGTCCTTCAATTTGCATAGTTTTCTTCCTTTGCCCTGGGGGAAGTAGAAAGGGGGGAAGAGAGGGGCTGCTACTGGGGGGTTGGGCATTTGACAGGGAGCCAAGTCCGAACCATCACACCCATCTACAGGAAGGGCAAGAAGGAGGATCCAGAGAACTAGAGGCAGCCTGATCTCGATGCTGGGAAAGGTGATAAAGCTGTTTGTCTTGAGTACCATCACATATCACATGCAGGACAGCCAGGGGATCAGGCCCAGCCAGAACAGGTTTAGGAAAGGCAGGTCCTGCTTGTCCAACCTGATCTCTTTCTATGACAAGGTGACCCTCCTGGTGGATGAGGGAAAGGCTGTGGATGTTGTCCAGTTGGACTGTATTAAAGCCTGTGACACCAATTTCCACAGAATTTGCCTGGAAAATGGTTTGGACTGGCCAACAGTTTCCTGGATAAAAAACTGGCTGGATGTCAGGGCCCAGAGAGTAGTGCTGAATGGAGTTAAATCCAGCTGTCAGCTGGTCACCAGGAGTGTTCCCTGGGGTTCAGTATTTGGGCCAGTTCTGTTCAACATCCTTACCAGTGATCTGGATGAGGAGATCAAATGCCTGCCCACACCCTCCCTGCCCCCCCGCCCCCTTACTAAGTAAGTAGCCAACACCAAGTTTGGTGGGAATGTTGGTCTGCTGGAGGGTGGGAAAGGTCTACAAAGGAATCTGAACAGTCTGGATTGATGGAACAAGGTCATTTGTATGAGCATTAACAAGGGCAAATGCACCAGATCCTGCACTTAAGCCACAACAACCCTGTGCAGTGCTCCAGACCTGGGGCAGTGTGGCTGAAAGGCTGCCTGGCAGGAAAGGACCTGTGGGTGCTGGTCAACAGTGGCTGAACACAAGCCAGCAGTGTGCCCAGGTGGCCAAGAAGGCCAGTGGCATCCTGGCTTGTATCCGAAACAGTGTGGCCAGCAGGACCAGGGCACTGATTGTCTCCCTGTATTAGTCACTGGTGAGGCTGCACCTCAAATCCTGTGTTCAGTTCTGAGCCCCTCACTACAAGAAAGGCATTGAGGGCCTGGAGAGAAGGGCAATGGAGCTGGGGAAGGATCTGGAGTACAAGTATTATGAGGAGCAGCTGAGGGAGCTGGGAGTGTTTCATCTGAGAAAAGGAGGCTGAGAGACCTTCTCACTCTCTACAACTACCTGAAAGGAGGTGGGAGTCGGTCTCTTCTCCCGGGTAATAAGTGACGGGACAAGAGGAAATGGCCTCAAGTTGCACCAGGGGAAGTTTAGATTGGATATTAAGAGAAATTTCTTCATGGAAAGGTTTATGAAGCACTGGAACAGGCTGCCCAGTGGTTAAGTCATAACCCCTGGAGGTATTTAAAAAGACATGTAGTTGTAGAATTTAGGGATATGGTGTAGTGGTGAACTCAGCAGTACCAGGTTAACAGTTGGCCCCAAGGATCTTAAAGGTCTTTTGCAACTGATTCTATGATTCTGAAGCTGCAATATGGGGGGAAACAGTGACCTTGCTACTTGCAGGTAAGCTGCATATTGATGAAATTGCTAATGGTATTAGTGAGAAAAGTCAAAACAGCATCATCTGAACAAGTACCCTTCAAAATCAGCCTTTGCCTTACAAAAACAGACCCAGCAAGCATGCTGCATCAGGCCCCCTCTAAGTCCTTTCAGTAAATTTGTGACTAGAGAAGACTCTGCCCTCATCTGTGAACAGTTTGCTTCAGTTAAGCTTGGAATAAAGATAAGGAAGCACTCTGTGTGTGTTGTGTCCCCTGAGGGAGAAGGGCTGATGCACATAAGAGGATTAGAGAAACAACTTCAGTGAATTGATGTGGGTTACATTCATCTTTATACTAAACTTTATATTAGGGACCTAATTTCAGCTTCCAATGAGAATTAGTGGGTAAGGTTGGTGCTTCTTAAAAGCTGTACTCCAGAATGACAAATACTCATCTTAACCTGTTGAGATCCTAGTGCTAGGACAGGCATGTCCTGATATAAGACTAAAGAAAATTTTGATACTGGATTCCAAAGTTCCTGCTGAGATTTCATTATTCTTTCACAGCTGATTCCTTTGGTCAAAGTCTACTTTGTGATCATGATTTCAGACTCTCAAGTACAAGAAAGACACTTGCAGACTGAAGCAAGTCAGTAGACAGGCCAGTGAGATGTTCAGCGGCTCAAGCATATGACTAGAAATGGAGACGGAGGGCTGGATTTTTTCAATCTGGAGAAGAAATACCTCAGAGAGATCTTACTGCTATCTGAAACTGCCTAGTGGGAGGGTGTAGGAAAATCAGAGAGACTCTTCTTGATAGGATCAGAGGGCAGCAGATGCAATACAAAATATCATAGTATCATAGAATCATAGAATTAACTGGGTTGGAAGAGACCTCCGAGATCATAAAGTCCAACCCTTGATCCAACTCCACTGTGATTACTAGATCATGGCACTCAGTGCCACATCCAGCCTTGTCTTAAAAACCTTCTGGGATGGTGAATCCACCACCTCTCTGGGCAGGCCATTCCAATGTCTGATCACTCTCTCTGTAAAGAACTTCTTTCTGATATCCAACCTAAAAGAAAAATTGGGAAATTCCTCTTTGATATAAAGAAAATTTCTAGCATTACAGTAATCAGATATTGCAAAAAGTTGCCTCAAGAGGTGTGGAATATTCATAACTGGAGAGATCTAAAACTCAACCAGAGCTGAGCAGCCTACTCTAAATTGGCCTGCATTGAGCTGTGTGTTGGACTAGGTGACCTCCACAAGTTCCCTCCAAATTAGATTATCCTGTGAATTTATGAGTCACATCAAGAAGATGTTTTCACCGGTTGATTCCAAGGCTTGTGGTTTCCATACATTGAGATACTGTCTTTCTGAAGTGTTGGCAGAGTGGAAATAAGAGGGGGAAGTAGTGAGCCTTGCTCCTAGGTTTTGCTACAGTGGGTACCATCATGACCTGCTTGGATCTTTATAGTCCTGAGCAATACCCAGACCACTCTCAGGCAGAAGGAAGGGCCTGAATGGCAGCACCACTGGTGAAAGCTAAATTCAGCATTTGGAGCATAAAACTTTTGTTTATTTAGCTGTTCTATGCTCCTTAGAAGTTTTTATTCAGGTGGAAGGATAAGGGTTTTTTGGAGGTATTGTAAAATACTGCATATTTAAGCTGCAGCTGCTGGTTCAGATCCTTTGGAGGAGCAGAGAAAGTGATTAAGGACATTTAGTGCAAGTATAATAAGATAAAAAATTATAAAAACTCTGCTAAGACCAAGCCTACTTCTGAAGTCTGATAGAAATATGTCAAGTGATGTAAATGGGAGTAGATAAGGCCTGAGAGCATTTCACCTGGATTTTCCTTTAAGAACTAAACACTATTCTGTTTTTCAGGTTAATCTTGGTGCTTCATCTCATTCCACACTGTCATGCTTACAGCTCAAGGAAATATTTATACAGCAGAATAATTCACAACACTCTTTTCCCTCCTATGTGAACCTACTTCTTATTTTATTCTTTTTCTCCACACTTCCCATGCACATTCACCAGCCCAAATTGTGCTTGTTACATAAGCTGTCAAGTTATCTGTGTATTGTTGTGGTAGGGATTTAGCTAGAGAAAAAAATTCCCTTGGTGTGCAAGTAAGATTAGAACAGCATGTGTATGTGATGGATTTGTGGACTGAAAGCTCATTCAGTTCTAGTTTGATTATGAAGGCAAGTTTAAATGTGAATTATATTAACACAAGTATATAAATCCAATCAAAAATCCATGAACTTTAAAATGTCTGCAAAGTTGTGTTTGTTGAAGCAACATCACATTAAAATGGCATGTCCTTCCTCTCTGTTTCTTCCCTAAGGCAACTAAAATTACTAAATACTTCAGTAATCAGCTTTCTTAGTGCTATTTACTTTTCTCAAAGCCAAGTCTTCTGATGCTCTCACAAAAAGAGTTCATGTGCACCTTTTGGAAGACTGGAGAGAGTAAGACAAAATCCCTCACTAATGTCACAACTTTGTGCGGGTGCCACAGAGACACACCAAAACTTTCCCAGGAGAGTCCCAAGCTCTGGTGCCTAGTCTGGACACGGCAAAAAACACAGGCTGGTGCAGGTCACTATGCAGTAGCAGGAAGTCTGAAGCTCACAGACAATGCTCTCAAGCCCCTGTCTCCTCCATCTTTGGAGTAGTCAGGAAATATAAGCCAGGAAGGACAGGCTTAAAGTCATGTATTTGCCATAAGATTTATTACCAACAGCCATTCTCAGATTGAAGGTGTCCTGAGCATGGAGAGGCCACTAGGGTCAGCTGTGAATGGGGCCTGTATGACTGGTGAAACACACTTCCCATCCAAATGTCAGCTCTATAAAGGAGAGCAGTGTAATTTAGGCTGCTAGGCCATACTTCTTGATGTTTTCAGATAAAAAAACCCAGTCATCTGGGGTGGCTTCCTAAGGCCAAATTACCCACAAGTCTGATGATGAACTGACTAAACTTAGAGGAAAGTCTGGATTTGATTTCAATGTAGAAAGAAGTAGGTTTAGATAGTAATTTTAAATAGACCCTTTCACATAATCAGAATCAATTATTCCAGTCTTCTTTCTATTGCCATTTAAGTGACTTTCTGTAGGTATTTACCTCTAAACAGCAGTATGCATTTCTCTGTTGGAGAGCAGCAAGACCACTGACATGGACTTCAAACCTCTTTTACATATTCCACTACAAGAAAAGTGAGTGAATAAATCAGTGCTTATGACCTGATGGTGGTCCACTGCCTTTCCTGTGTGTGCTCTTGTTCGGGATCAGCAGAATGATATAAAAACATATAGCAAGAAAACTGAGTCTTAAAGTCTTCTCCCTGCAAATCTTGTTCTCCAGGTTTCTGTGGGAACTAGACTTGCATTGTGCTCTTTGGCTGTTGGAATAAAAGCCTTTCAACCAAAAAGCCTTTGCACTTTCAACACCAGTCAGAGTCGTCAGCAAAGCTGACGTAACTACTGTTAGATCTGCTATAACTCTTTTTATCTTCTGCTCTTGTAGTGCAAGGAACTGTTTGTAAACTGGACTTGAAGACTGGCAGCCCCAAGATTTCTTCCCAGTATGCTAACTGCTTTGTCTCATTATCTGTATTATGTGATGGCAGAGATTTCAATCTCCCCTACTTGTCAGAAAGTTTGGTCGTCTGCAGAGAGGAAAACACATGATGCATATTTCTGTGTGCATTCACTGTCATTTCATGTCAGAAAGCACTGTGTTTTGAAATATCACCTACTGGTCCTGGGTTCAGGGCAGATTCACACAGCTTTGTGCTACAGATAGTGCCTAGGTAAAGCAGCTGTGTTAAGCATGGTTTTTTTTCAGTAGGGAACAAATAATTGGTGACTATTACAGCTCTTCTACCAAGTAGGGTAAGTGCTAGGCATCAAGGGAGCAAAGCCTGCACTAAAACAACAGCCTGTCCTCTGGCATAAGTGGGTACTAGAGATGGAAGTTCCTTCAAGTGCTGTTACACTTAAAAGACAGAGAAAGCTCTGCCCGACATCTCAGGTACTGGCAATAGCAAGACAGGCAAAACATATTTTCCAGGTTGTGTCTGACTGAACAAAAAGAGGTAGCTTGACACATAGCTGGCAGCTTCAGCATTGTGAAAAATAAAGCTACAAAAGCATCCCTTTGAGCAACCTCATCAATATGTTTTCTCCACATTACTAACAAACCCCAGAGCTAGTTCCTGCTATGAACTGGTCAAAGCTTAAGAAATGTTGACATCTCAACAGCTATTCAAGATGTTAGCATGTAAATGATAACACATGGGTCATGACATTTTCTGTTCCTTCTGGTCAGCCTCATATTCCAGTAAGATCATGAGAACTCAAGGACTTAAGGGCCTTTCGACTGTTCTCCAGGGTTGTTGAATGTCCATGTTTTTGAGTAGTATGACAGAATTCAGAGACACAGACTTTTTCTAAAATTCTGTTTAAGAAATGGGAGCAATATTAGGTTGGTCTTTCTCAGTTTATCAGAGGGGTTTTAAACCCCATAGAATTAAAGGCAGAGAGGTTACTGGAGTGCAGCAGATTTTTTTTCCCTTATCGTTTATTTTCATATAACAAAGGAAAGCACAATTTAAGCTAAAACTGCAAGTAAAAAATATCTCTCCCTTATTTAAGCTTCCTTCTCAGTACTAGTAACATTATAATCCTGTTTATTCTCCAGTGAGTTTGGTTTGTAGGTTCTTTCGGGGGAAAAGACTTTGCTAAAGTAAAATAAAACACTGAGGGAAAATTCCACCTTTTTATTACCTAAACAAAGAAGATAAAACCCTAGACTTCTCCCCTTTTGCAATTCCTCTTTGAAATAGCCCAATGAATTCAAATGGTTTAATGGTTCAAACTGAGAACAAACACGTACCCAGTTACTCCTTTGAACAAACATGTAAAACATGGAGCTACAGCGATAAGGTAAGGTTACTGAGGCACTTTGTACTTACCAGAGCTTTAGCCTCTATTACTTGATGGACTCCTTACCAGTTTTGACTTTTCATTGACTTTCCTCACCTTTAATTTAAGACTTCATCGACTTTTCTTGTCACCTTAATCCATTTCTAACATTAAATTGCTGCACAGCTAGCTATAATGCTACTCAGTATTGATTATATTTTTTCCTCTCAATAATATTTTGTTACATGCATTGAAAAATAATCAAAGAAGCTTCCCAGTGCTTTGCTGGTTTTTAGTAGTTAATAATTCCACCGATTTTTTAAAAACACCTTTTTTTGGTGTTTCATTGCTCACTTAACTCAGGTCAGTGTTCTGGTGAAGGGAAAGCTGTAAATGAGATGTGGTGCAATTGACGTGCAGAATGTATTTGATCCCTGGGGTTTGATGTAAGTGGCAGCTGCTTGAGAGTAAATCCTTATCAGGTCCTGGTAGTGGCTTTCCTAGACGACAAAATCTTGTTCCCATGGCAGATGCACAAATGGTGTCCAGGTTGGGTCACCACAAAAGGAGTGGGTGACAAGGAAGAATGAAAGCTGTTCTCAGCCCTGGAACTTCCCAAATATATAACCTACCAACAGGGAAACACAACATCACTGGGAATTTGAAGTTCATACTTAAGACACGCCGAGCACCCTCCACTAATAACCAGTTACAGATGAGCCCCTCAGGGATGCAGTGATGATAGAGAAGTGAGATGTTTCCATGTGTTAAGGTTTGCACAGACAGTGCCTGGAAAGCCAGGACTAATTTATTCCATGTCCTTGCCCTAAAATGGTGGCAATATTTCCTCTTCATGCATGTTTTTCTTTTCATGTACATTTTTACAACAAGGTAGGGTGTCACTTCCACTATACAAACTCAGACCTGACTAATAGGCATTTCCTTTTTATGGAAGAATTGGATTTACAGAAGTGAAAAGATGAAACAAAACACAGTATTCTACAGGCAACTACTGTATGGAATAACACTGTGTTAGCTGAGGCTTAAAATACTCTGGGGAAATTTAAAAGTTGCCTGAAGAATTACACAAGGAAAGATAAAATCTTTTTTTCCAGCCTCAGGATTTAAGCTTGAATTTATTGTTCCGTGACAGGGTGTCTCCTCTCACCATTTCGTGGATCATAAAAAGAAAACTTCACTAGTAAAAAAGGTGACTCATGCTTGCAGGCCAAGCTCTCAGTGATGTGCCTGGCTGGATAGGTCTTCAATGCTTTTTTGGTAGAGAAAACATGGAACATATCCATGATAAATATAAAATGTTTTCTATAATTTTTTTTTGTAGGAAGACTGTGTTCATTGCTGTCTCTCTCCTTCGCTGTGTTGTCACTATAAAGGCTCATTCCCTTGCTTGAACATTATGCAGGAGATGTAACACAGGGCTCATGGAGAACAAATTACAAATCTCTTCTCTCATAAGTCTGCAGTCTCACCCAAGGCAAAAAGCCACACCTTTGGTTGTCCTCAAAGTCAGCCTGTTTAAGTGGATACATTATAAAAAAATAAACTGTAGAGTTTAAAGATATATAAGGTGATGTGTTCCAATACACAATTCCAGTAGCACCTTTAAAAGTATATTTAGGTTTGTTGGTTTGTGTTTTTTTCTCCTTGTGTCTGGTTCGGTATTTTTTTGTTTGTTTGGTTTGGGGTTTTTTTGTGTTGTTGTTGTTTGGGTTTTTTGTTTTGTTTTGTTTTGTGTGGGTTTTTGTTTGTTTGTTTGTTTTGTTTTGTTTTTGTTAAGGTTGTGTCCTCTCTGACTTTCTTCTTTCCCATAATATTAGAGTAACTGCCTAATGCAACCTGGTCTGTACAGGTAAGTGCGGACAGGTAAATGGTTACGTGCCTCTTCCTGGCAGGGCATTAAAACATGCTCAGAGAAAGCTGGTTTGTGTAACAGCCTCCACCGCAGACCTCAGATATGACCTCACAAAGCTCTCTGATTTTCTTCATCATGTTCCCTCTCCTCTCCCTGGTCTGTCCAGTCCTGGTAGAGCAGAGCCTCCTGTGGGCTGAGCCCATCTCTATCCAGAAAAATCTGAGCTATGCCTGCTACAAACTCTACGTGCAAGGAGAATACAAATTAATGACATTAAGCTACTAATGAAAAGTCTTAGTGACTCACGTCTTTTATACAGTATTGAAGCCTATATGGTTCTTAAGCCTCTCTGTCACAGTTAATACCAGCTCTCAGTCATACCTTTGCAATTGAAACTAAGCAGGGGACTAATGGATGACCAGCTATTTTCTGCTAATACACTATAGAAATAGGTGTGCCTGATCAATTCTAAAAAACACTCACAGTGAAGAAAGTACTCAGAGAAAGTCAAAACTATTCTTTTTAAGAGAACATTTTTTATGATCCCTGATTCTGCATTTAATTCTGTAACTGCAGTTTAAAGGGCAGAGGGAGTTGTTAAATTTCATTTCACATTCACACTCTTCTCCTGTCAGCACTCCTGTGGAATTGTTGCTGCTGCTCATGCATATTGAGGGGGAATGCGCCCCTTTGCAGGCAGAGTACAGCGCTGCAGCTCTTTCCCAGCCATTTCCTAGGTGTTTGACACCATGATAACATTGCAGCCCACAGGATTTCCCATTTTATGCCCTCATTATTTTTTCTTCCATCCTACAAAGGATATGCTTTTGCAAAAACTGTCTCTATGGCAGAGGAGAGCTGGATGTGACATCCTCACAAGCTCATCAGCAGATTCTGATGCTCCTTCAAAGCACACCACATCCTTCAAAGTGCACCACACCCTTCAAAGCACAGCATGTCCTTCAAAGCTCTGATAACACCTGCCTGTCAGCAAATGAGAAAGCAGGGCAGGAGCCAAAAGTTAAAGATCCAGGTTGCACACCAGTCCCAAGCATTTTGACATCAGAATTAATGCCTAGACCAGGAGCTAGCCCGTAGTGCCTTATGCCTCTGTGGATTAGCAGGTTGTGCCATGATTCATGAATTCCTATTCTTTCTTATTTAGACAGAAGGTACACAAACTGTTCCACTCAGCTTCAGTCTCCAGGAAGAAAATTAGTACAGAATATAACGACACAGTAGGAAAAAAGAAGTCAGTGCTTCACCAAAGCCTAGATGGTGGTTCTGCCCTTGCAATTCAGGAAGGGTGCCCATAGCTGTACCATGCAAGGAGTCATGTGGCACGTGTCCCAGGAGGACAGCTTTCATTACATGCCATGACAGTTTCTTTGGTGTGTGGTAAGGAGAGACAGCACAGTATGACAGAACATGTGGCAGTGCAGTTTGGAAGGCAAAGCTACAGAGCCCTGCTGTTAGAGTGCGAGCTATGGGGTAAAATGTCTCTGCTGCCACCAGGAATGTTTCACAATGCAACCCTTCTAGCTTCTGTTCATTCATTTCTTTTCATCCTTTTTTCAAAAATCAAAAGTCAAACCCTGAGACTGAAGTGAAAAGCAGGCGTGTCTCTCAACATAGCACCTGGGATGGAAAATTGTGAATGTTCACTAGGAACCAGGTAATAACCCCTCTGTTGTGCTCCCGTTCCAGACACTGTTCCCACCAGGATGCTATCCAAAGCTTCCTTTGCTGCAGTGCACTCTTGCTAGACACTGATTGTCTGACACAAACTCCGAGCAGAGAGAAGTTGAAGGAGGCAGTTAAGCAACAGGATGTCTTTAATTCCTTTCTTGTTTAAACTGTGTGTACTCAGGTGAGAAAGGATTTTATTTTTCTTAGCTGGAAGAGATTGTCAGAAAGCTTGAGAACATGAAAGAGTACCATAAGCTGGAGATAGCTCAGATAATTTTTTGGTGACAAAAGTTCTAAATTACTTTAGTACAAAGTAAGTACATATGGGTACTTGACATGGACTAATATATGATGACTGGAATGGCTGTTTCTCTTTGGTTTTAAGTCCCTGTTATGAAAAAAGATGGTGCATTATGCAATGTTTTCAACAAACATGGAGCAAAAGGTAGTTTTTTTCTGAGGAGCTTTTATCTAACACACAGGATGAAGAGGAATGGGAAGGGCTATAAGCAGAAATGATATGTAACAATGTGTAAGGAAATGCTGGCATTGAAATTTGAATAGGCAGGTAGTAGAGCACTGATGAAAAAAACCAAGTGGGGAAAAATATAAGAGCAAAGAAGAAGGGAACAATAGTCAAAGAGGATGAAAAAAGGAAGGAGAACACATCTGCTATGGCTGAGGGGAAGGCACTGGGGAAGGTATGTTAGGGCATACTAGCTTTTCTAATTGAGGAAAAAGTGTTTAGAGCAAAAACAGATATAACCTCTTGACATTGGAAAGAATCATATTGCAGACATACACAGTCCTTGTTGCTTAGGCCACTATTTGCTGCCATGGGCAGGGATATCTGTTTGCTTTCCTCCAGAGATGATGAATTATTGTTGTGATTTCTCACATTAAGTGGGTAATATAATCCTCGATTTCAAATGCAATTCTCATAATCACATCTCAGACAGGAGAATACAGAATTATGTCTATGACTTTAGGTAGAGTAAGAGACCATTCCATATGTGTTAATGACAGATTTGTTGTGCCTTAACTGTTCACAGTTCAAATAATTATAAATACTCTGTCATTGTTTGATGGTCATCTCAGCACACTACTGGCACTTAGACTCTTTGTCAGTGCTGAATGAGGAAAGTTTTGCATTTTTTCATTTCATAATTTCTACTCCAAAAAATCTTGACTTTCTACAAACTTCTTATCCTTGTGAAAAGTGAAAAAGAGAGTACTTTTAGGGGATCAGACAAATATATAATTTACAAGCTGCAAAATAACTACTTTAAAATTTAGAGGAAAACTAATATACTTATGTTTATAAAATTTCAGTAGGGTCTACCCAGTAAAGACATGTACTTGTCCATATGAACTGAACTACATCAAAAAACAGTCAGGCATCGAAAACAGACCACTTATATGACAAACCCTTTTCCATTTCACAGTCATCCTAAGAATGATTTAGAGATAGCAATTTTTGGTCAGCTTTCTTGTAGTTATTTTTCAGACAATCAAAAGGATGAAAAGTTAATAAAAGCAGACAGGTGTAGAAATTGTCTCTTGACTTCTCAGCCTCTGTATATCGCAGTAGCATTTCTGCAGAAATCCTTCTCAGCCAGTCAGACAGTATTCTGAAAACAACCTTGTCTCAAGATAATATCTCTGAGATCAAACTAGACATGAATGAAGAACAAACATACATTTTACATTCATATACATAGCAGGAGCATTAAAGATTCATCTCCTTATAGCACCATTCATAACTACAGGTAAATATTTGCTCTAAATTCATCTTCAATCTATCATTTTTAGGTAAAATTCCCATAGGTCTCTAGATTTTGCTAAAGATATGTGGTTAAATTCTTTTGCTTGAAATACATCTACTGCTGTTAACAAACCCAGACTTCTCCTCTGCCTCCCCATTCCTGCCCTGATCTTTACTCCTCACATACCCAGGTTACATTACTGTGGATGGAAGTTGCTGCCTCAGCCCTCTCTTAAACCTTTTCTACAACTTTCCCCTGCTTTTTGTAATAAAGTATCATTATTTTGAATTAACTCCTTCTTTCCTTGTATCTCTAGATTTCATGGCTCCTGTTTCCAAAACGTAATAAAACACTTTCCCATCCTTTCAATTAATTTGCATGATAGCCTCAGCAGTCCTGGTGCTGACTACTGCATCTTCTTTTTTCCAGTTGCTCTTGTGTTGCTTCCACCCAGCCTTTTCACAGCTCTACCACTCAGCATGACTTTCTTGGTGAACCTTATCACTTTTCTGTTCAAATTTTCTCCAAGATCCTCTATTGCTCTTAAAATTCTTGTCTTTTTCTCTATCCTGACCCAAATCTCAGATCTGAATCTGTGTCCTATATGGACATTCTTGTCACCCACTTATTATCTTTTATGTCATCCTTGACCATAAAACTGTGCTGCAGAAGTCACTATTATATCCAGGTCTGTGTCCTCATTTTATTTCAGACATTTGGAAAGATAGTTTTTTTCATATGAAGGTCACACTATTAACTTGTTCTCCCTAACTAATGAAAAGAATATTCAGGTTACCTAACAAGTACAGCTGAGTTGCCTTAGGTAGGAGGTAACTACGCTAAATTATACCAGAAGAGAAACTGGCCAAAATACAAGTTAACTTCTCCATTTAGAATTTCTTACTGTGCTTTGATTTATCTGTGCCTTATCTTCTAGAGTTTCAGCTGTGAAGGGCAATAATTGTCTTTATCCTTGTACTGAATACCACTGCTGTGGCCTCAGTTCTTTCAAGCTGGTAAATAATGAGATACTCATGAGATTCTTAGTGGGTGTTTTGCTTTAATATCTCATCTGATTTCAGTGGGAGGTTTACCTGACTAAGATCTTCCGCAAAGCAGAGTAATTTCTTGTTCCCCCTACCCGGTAACAAATGCCAGCTTAATACATCAATCCATCATCACATAGTTATGTGTTATGTGTAGCCAAAAGCCCCAATAATAAATTCTAATCTCCTTAAGATAATAAAATAGAAAATTAATATGAACCTATTGTAAATAAAACTTAATTCCCTAAAAAGCAAGGCCTCTTTATACCTCAATAACACAGTGGTCCTTCCACCTGTCAGTCTAGAAACTCAGTAACACTTGATATGACATAATTTATTTTGTTCTAACAAACCTGTTAGTAAGGTGAGCCATACAGCTGTTGGAGAGAAGATTGTTGAGTAGCAAAACATTAGGTCAGTTCTGCATGGAAAACAAAACTGCATTATTATCAACAGGGGCAGAATTGAAGTTGTTTTTTGAAGCATTGGAGCATACATTTTGAAGTGCAACCCTTGCTTTTGCTGATAGGTAAGAGTTTAATTCAGTTGCTTGGGCAAAAATAGAGGCACTGGAGCAAGACCTGACTCTGTTCAAAGTTTTGCCATAACCATTGCCAGGCATGAAAAGGAGGAAAATTTAACACATTGCCCTGGTTTTGGCCAAGACAGGGTTGATTTTTGCAGTAGCCAAGAGGTGGCATGGTTAAGACACAGAGGTTATTCTATACCACCTGACATCAAAACACCACCACAAAACATTTTCCAGGGACAGGGGTTCCGTACGGGTCACGTAGTGTAGTGGCACGGTGGGGTATTGTTGGAGGTCTCCATATGGTGTAATAGTGAGCACTTGCTCGGGAGTGGTTCACCTCTTTACACTCTGTCACTAATAATATGTTACTGCTACTATTTATTTTCTTATTTCATTGCTGTTTCCAGTAAATTGTTCTTATCTCAACCCATAATCTTTACCTTTTGTGCCTCCAATTCTCCTCCCCATCCTGCTGCAGGGGAGGGGGAAGGGAAATGTGGGAGTGAGCGAGCAGCTCACGGTTTGGAGTGTTTTGGTAGGAACACTAAATTGGGGAATACCATTCCTAACCCACAACACATATCCTGTTAGGAAATGTGGAAATTAGCTACCAGAAGGAGAAATGCTTCTCTTCCCTTTACAGTGAACGGCTGTGTGATATGCCAAAGGTATTTTTAACTTCAGGATGTAGTATTACTGGGTAGCACCCCACAGGCTGTACTATGATCTATGACACTTGACAGAATGTTCAGAATGGGCCCCATTCTTCCCTTGCCCTAATTGTTTTTTCATTTTTCAGGAGCACCTCGTCTATTTTATTGTCCCGACTCAGTGGTACCTTGTGACACGGACATGCAAAAGTCCACCTCAAATCTCCTGTCGTAACTCATCATGATGCAGTGCTATGTGAGCCATGGGTTGTCTCCATAGTAGAGAATATTGCTTATGTCTGGCAGAAAAGAGTTTGCCTGAGGGCTAGATGAAAGATAAACAGGGCTAGCTAAAAAACCGAAGAGCTATTTGCCAGATGTGAATGGAGTAAATTCTCTTGTGATCCATGATGCAGAGTATGGTACACATCTGATACTTGTATGTATCAGGAAGAGGAGTGTCTGCCGAAAGGCAGGGAAAGCACAAGCCACCATCACTTTCTTTCCCAGATCCCTTCATCCCTTGTGGTAATTTAATTTTTCTCTTTCATCCTGAGTGTTGAGCTTTGTTAACACCAAAAGAACATTTCATTATGCTTTGTGATAATCGGTCTGTTGGTAATTTGAAGGTTGATTAGTTTTTTGTTACCTGTAATTACAAACAGCCACTCTTAAGTGTTGTTTAGTGCCAATATGCTGCTCTAGTCAAGAATAATTTAGAAATTTCTCTTGTAATTGAAAGAAACTGCTGATGGACAGGCAATCTGGCTGATGGATGGATCCAATACATGTTCTCTCATGGTAGATGATACCAATAATGAAAGGACCATGCACTGGGCTTGTTATGCCAGTTAATTGCCATTTGTTGTTAATCAGTTACATACAACCAGCACAGATAGTCTCCATTGACCTGCAAGAGGGGTAATCATTATTTGGCACAGAGTCCTGCTCCCTTTAGTCTCTGGGCTCTTGACAGAAGATACAGTCTTGTTTCTGATCCTCTCCTGATTCAATCTGAATAGTGATGGAGTGGAAGCTGTAGTGCTCAAACAGGGCTTGGGTAACATCTCTCAAAATCTTCTGGCTGTCCGTTGTGTCTGCTATAGATAGCAAGCGGAAAAATAATCAAAACACATACATTTTTATAATACTTTAAAGAAGAGTAAGTGTTTACTGACAGAAACTTGTACCAAGAAGCTTGTTTGAGAAGTGTTTCTTGTCCTTTTTATCCTTCTTTCAAGAACCTCCATGTCAGCAAAAGATTGTTCATTCAAATGTGGTTGGAATACGCAACTTTTGGCAAGAGCTAAGCTAAGAGTAATCACCAGAGAAATTCAGTCTGGCAGAAGACTGGAGGAAACCAGAAATGCTTAATAAAGATTAGTTTATCCAGTCACAAGGGTAGCAGCAGTGCCAAGTGATTTGGGTGGCTGATAGACCCTCTGTTTTTGGGAAGTGGGGACATCATGGAGGACCTCACTTCCGAACCTGTCCTTGGCTAAATGCAGGTGGATTTTTTTTTGTTAAATAGATCTTAATATATACAAAGCAAACATACAGATGAGAAAATTGATCTGTGTAGTGCACAATTTGTCAACTCGGACAAGAATTACAGTTTAAAAAATATTTTAAAATATTAACTGTTCCCATGGAGTTTTCTCTACATTCCAAACTATGTTTAAAGATTGTTTTATGATTAGAGATGCATCTGCAATGCAGATTTGCCCTATAAGTTTTTGTTATAGGGATCAACAGTTTTCAAGTTTGACAAATCCACCCCAAAATCTATTTGATATTTTGAAAAAAAATCCAGTCTGAGCCTAATTCTTCTAATTTATTTAAAATATCTTGTGGTTTACTTCCTTGCTTCACAGCCTCTGTAGTTTTCAAGTTTTGGGCTGTTGGGGTAGTTTTGCAATATATAAAAGGATAGAGAATTTTTAATGTGGTTTAAAGTGAACATGCTTCCAAAATGGCTTTGTAACTCTTTGTGTAAACTCACCTTTCTTCTTCCCAAGGTTCCTCACTCTTATCCATACCATTGGAGTGTCTGAGAGAAAACTGAAAGCTTATCTATTGGTTGTTAACCCCTTATTGTAATTGGCTAGTTGTAAGACCTCCTGAACCCCCAATGGTCAGTTTGTAATCCCCTCAAGAGGTATTTAAGTCGCTACCCAGAACAATAAACTCTCTCTGCCTCTCTCCCTGCTGCTGCCCTTCTCCTGTGGTCTCTGTGGGCACATGGCGGGGGTGAGGAGGAAGGGAGCACCTCCCCCTCCAGGACTAGGGGTAAAAGGGAAAGACCTCTAGCCTGGAGTTCCCCTCCCTATCCACTCTCAACGTTCATCACTGGGCTAAGCAGAGATCCCTGTTGTTTTGGCAAGATTTCAGGGAAGAGAATTTGAGAACTTTTCTTGTTATTGTTGTTGTTTTTATTTTTTCCAACAAAATCATGACAATTTTTAACAAGTAACTGATATACAGTCAGTTTGATCCAAATCAGGAAAGACTGACCTTTACTAGACAGCAGTTGAATACTTACTCTCTGCTTACAAAAATTTACTGACCTGTGGCAATGTGAGCAGACAGAGCAGTTTGATTCATTGTCAGAGACCAAAGATGAAGGTTGTGAATAGACTCCACCTTCTCAACTGCTAAAATCCTTGCTTTCACTTCATCATAAGTAAATCCTTTTGATGTTCCTGAAAAGGAAAAATAATATTTTAAGGGATTGAAATGATGATTGATGGAGGAAAATGCATCATGAGCCTTTTTTCACTTAGATGTATGATTTTTATAAAAATATTTAATGCTTTGAAAAGTCCATCTATTTCAGAGTTCACTGTGCTATTTAATTCTACCCCTTGTTATATACTTGTCCATGGAAGGTTGAGACTCATGCATGTTTTAGGAGATACCCTGAGGGTTCTGTTTACATAGGGTGAGCTATTTAGCCAGAACATGCCCTAGTTTTGCACCAACATATTTTGTGAGTGCAGATTCTATGGCATCACTTGAACACCTCTAGGGCATTTTGTCCTCAATACATTTACACAATAGAGAAGCATCTATTTAGCAGAGAAAGAAAGATGAACGTAAAGATTGAAATGGTTTGACTCAGGAATCTTAAATGAGATTAAATCCCAGGTCTAGTTATTGAGTAGCTAGTGATTTTTTTTTCCTAGACAAGCCTTCTTACAATACATGATGGTGGTGACCCTCATTCAGAGTGAGGACAATTGTGACGGGATGAGTTGCAACGTGAAATTCAGAGTTTAATCTAAATCCAAATTTGAATAAGAAGTTTAACTTCACATCATCCCTAGAGTAAGGCCTGGGAATTTGCAAATGCACGCGAGCAGCTATGAGCTAGGATGCTCATCATGATCCACTTGGATCAGTAAACTGAAAAACATTTTTAATTCCACCAGTTATGAAGTATAATAATCATGAGCACAGTAGTGGTTAATTTTGTCTTTTAAATCTTAACTGATACTTATGTGTAATTCTCAATGACCTCACTGTTGTATGCTTTGTCCTATCCATTTATTACAACAGTGATATGCTATATGGAGTACTGACTTAATAGATTATGATGCTGACATGCTCATGCTCTTTTAGAGAAAACCATGGACAATCAGTGCCTACGTGACACAGTCAGTCACAGGGGCTGTGGAGCTCACAACGTGGGACAAGGCTGGATCCATGAGATAAGAGCCACCTCCAACACCAGCTCCAACATCCAATTTCTCTTCAGAAAATTCTGGGCAGAATGCTATTTAGGAGACAGGAGTCTGGCTTCAGAGCCCCCTCCAGGAGGACAGTGTAAAAGGGCTTGCTGCAGGGGGAACACAGCACTGTGATTTTGGCATATCAGCACTGCTGACGGAAGGTGGGAGTCACTGCTCTGAGAAAGAGACTCCTGAGTGTCAGAGTTTGCCAGACCTTCCTGATGGTTTGATTTTTTTTTCAGTAATGAAGACATCTTCTGATTTTTTGACAGCCAGAGTACAGCCAGTTGATGCACTCTTGTCTAGGTACACTTCTATATGGATGTATCTCTATCTCACAATCACTGAAAGCAAAACAACCCTAGAGTGAAGCTTTACTGTAGAACAGTATTAGAAAATTATTTCTTGAAACAGAAGAAGGTGCAAAGTGAAAGAGAGAAGTAAATAGCCGTGCAGACAGTCACACTGAGTATCCATTCAAAACCAGCACCATTAGAGCTACTTTTCCCTTTAATCCTTATGTTTTCATAGCTGAGAAAGAGGTTGCATTATATCATTCAGTGTGAGGAAGGCAAAAACATGCCTCTGTGAATGCTCGAGTCATTTGGACTTAAAAATCAAATGTTCAGGTCCATAGCTGTCAGGATTAAATATTGTTAAGCCTAGTTCTTCTTGCAGTTGATGTACTGAGAATTGCTTATTCCAGTGCACTTGAACATGAGTGGAAAGGCCCAACAGCTTGCTTTTCTGGACTGGTGTCACTGAAAATCTTTTAAACTTTTGCCTCTTGCACTCAATCTATTTAACAGAAATAGTTCAAGGCACAGTCTTTTTTTTTTTTTTTTTTTTTTTTTTTTTTTTTTTTTTTTTTTTTTTTTTTTTTTTTTTTACAAAGACTTCTATTTCACACAGGTAAAGGAAATTCATATGCCAAAAGGGTGATACAAAGCAATGCTACACATACGACAGACAAAAGCAACTCAGAGTTCATTAGCAAAACTAGCATATGGATAAACCTAGAGTAATAGCAGAAAATATTTTAGATTAAAATTGTAAGCAGGTTCAAAGTATGATCAGAATTAGCATATATAAGCATTATGGAGAAAAAGAGAGAAAAAACAAACTAAAAAATATAAGTTTATTGATTCTGGAATCAGGTCCTACCTTCCATTAGCACAATCAAAATATCCCTTAAAATGGTGATGGTAGTTGCCAAAACAAAGATGGAAAACACAAATGTGCAGATTGGGTCAGCTATTTTGTATTCTGGCTAGAAAAATATGAACACATCACTTTGTTAATTTCATTTTTGTTGGTTATTGTAATTTTTAATTAGTTAATATCAAAGACTGATATATTCAATTCATCTAGTACAGAATGAGTGCTGGCCTCCTTTGCAAGGGAACCTCAGGACAGGGAATGAAGGTGCTACAGATAGCAGGGAGAGACACTGAAGCATCCTCTTGGAACACTAATAGGCAAGTGTTACACTCTCAACAGTCATTTCAGTTCCCAAATATAGTTCTCTTTGACTAAATTACAATGTATATCATTAAGACAGAGGAAATATTTACATACTACCCAGTGTCACAATGCTGTGAAAGTAACACTTATCCTTAATTTCGAGGAAGGCGAGTGAACTAATAAAACTAACCTTAAAGAAGATGATAAG